>NW_020229895.1:0-47500 GCF_003227715.2 Harpegnathos saltator
AAGGACGTATATGCTCAGACGATAGGCGACTACGGAAACTTTACGAGCGGGGTAGCCAGAGCTGCCGTTCTTTACGTCGGTCATATACCACACGTTGTGGTTTTACGTGACGAGGTTTCATTTGCCGATCGCGCGCGCGCACGCACGCACGCTCGCTCGCTCGCTCGCTCGCTCGCTCTGGGAATGTCAAGGCCGGCGGCGCAATGCAATTTCCGACTGAAATGCATCTCATGCAGAGGGGAAGCTTTTCCCCGACAGTGGGCGGCGGGTGTAGACGAGGGAATCACGCGTGCCTGAAATCAGGTCAAGTGCGAATTTTCTCCGCGCATGTAATCGTGCGACGCCAGGAGGAGCGCCCCAAGGACTACTATTGGGTGTACAAATGAATAATCCAAATTATTTTAAGCAGTTATGAAATCTATTTTAAATTGAATAGATTTTCCCGCTCTCTTGTGATTATGCTGTGTTGACATATAGCCATTAAAAAGAACATATAGTTTGGCGAAAGGCCCAACATAACCTTCAAAAGTATTCAGTCGAGTACAGTCGAAAATGGCAACAGATAAGGTGCCAAATCCGACACTCTGCATTCTTTACGAATTCCAACAAGGAGAAAATGCTGCGAGAGCGTGCGAATCGATTTGTTCCTTTCTCGGCGAAGGTGTTGTATCGTACGATGTGTGCGCATTTTGATTTAAAAGCGATTTAAAAGCGGTTTAAAAATTTCACAAACTAATCGACAAACGACATTTTCCTGGGCCCTGGAGGCCCTCGGAAGTGCGATAATGATGATTTGGAACAACTGCTCGCTGAGAGAACTCGGCACAAACACAAAAGGAGAAACTTGCAGAACAGTTGGGAGTAACGCAGCAAACGATTCCCAAACTATGCCTACATGAGGCAGATGGGAAAGATCCAGAAAGAAGGAAAATGAGTGCCTAACCGCACGGGCTCACTGAAACCAACAAAAATCAACGAGTGGCAGCGTGTCTTTCTCTTCGCAATAAGCAGCGTCGAAAGTTGTTCTTTCTTGTGGAAAATCGTTACGGGCGATGAGAAATGGATACTCTGTGACAATCCGAAACGCAGAAAGTCACGGGTAAATCCTGGCGAATCATCGCAAAATCGCTTCGGAAAGAAGGTTCTTCTCTGCATTTGGTGGGGTATCAAGGGCGTGCTTTATTAGTGAGTTGTTGGAACCGGGTGAAACCCGACAGTTACTGCGCGGACTGCTACCAACGTCAATTAATCTGCTTGAATCTGAAGAATTGGAGCGAAAACGCCCGTATACTGGCAAACTGGGAGAACCAGGAGTCCAGTGAAATTGTTGCATGACAACACCAGGCCACACATTGCTTCCAATATAAAAGACACCACAATGAGTCTTGGCTGGGACGGACGTATTGCAGCACTTGCGGCGTATTCACCAGACATTGCTCCATCCGCGATTATCACTTGTTGTTCCGGTCGATGCAACACGCCTTGTCCGATATATAATAGATATGCACTTCCAATCAGTGGATGAGATCCGAAAATGGCTTGACGACTTTATCGTGTCCAAACATCCGTAACATTTTTCCGAGATGGAATTCATCAGCTGCCTGAAAGATGGCTTAAAGTTATAGAAAGCAACGGCGAATACTTTGATCGAACAGTTTAATTTAATTTACTTTCTTTTAAAATAAACCTTGAATGTTGCTGAAAAAATTATTTGGATTATTTGAATTTGTACACCTAATATATCCTGCGCATCTTTTGACGCCGAATATATAAGAGAAGCCGATTATATATCGGAGTCTCTGCTCAATCGAGCTAGTTTTATGGAGTAGCTAGTGGTGTATATATGTTGTAACAAGCATTTATTTGTCATATATGCGTTCATTTAGCTTATCATTCGTTCTTTCTTGTCTTGTTGCAGGTGAGTAGCACGACGTCCTATGTATTACTTATATCACATAGCCGGTCTACCGGTCTCTCTCTCGTTCAGCTTGTATCCCTTCATGCCATGTAAGTAGCTAGAGATACTTGCACGATGTCAATTTTTCAAGGGTGTATCGAATCTTAAGGGGTCATATCCCTTTTACCAAAATACCAGCACTCACGTTCATAAAAAACGCACTCACACTCAGGTAAGAGGATATTGGGAATATATGCGGATCAAACAAAAAGATACCAGCTTAAGTCGCACGCACGCACTCTAGCGTCATCTGCGGATGGGAACGAGGCGTATTCTTCGCAGCTCAACCAACACACAGTACTAAATATATATCACACACTCAACATAAAAGTGACGTAGCTCGCCACTGTTAGTAGACGGAAGGCAGTTAGTCGACATCTTAAAGTTTAAAATCCGTTTGTGACATGTAAAATTATCGAGTGCCAACCGAAGTGCCAAAAACCGAACAAAGTTCAGATGAATCTGTGAGCAATAACGGCTCGGTTTATTGGGTTTAGTGAAAATGTACAACGTTCTCGCGCGTGATACGTCTTTTCGCGCAAGGGAGAAACGAGTTGAATCAACATTTTAATTCTACACATTAATTCTCCGCTGCAATTGAAAAGAGACGAAGGAACGAGAGAGAGAGAGAGAGAGAGAGAGAGAGAGAGAGAGAGAGAGAGAGAGAGAGAGAGAGAGAAAGAGAGAGAGAGAGAGAGAGCAATAGCTTATATAGCACATGATTGTATATATTGCATATGGAGATTCTCCATTTTTTAAATTCGAATTTTTCGAAGCATCAATGTACAACAAACATACGCGCGCGCGCGCGCGCCCGCACGCACGCACGCACGCACGCACCCACACACACACACACACACACACACACACACACACACACACACACACACACACACACACACACACTCACTCACTCACTCACTCACTCACTCACTCACTCACTCACTCACTCACTCACTCACTCACTCACTCACTCACTCACTCACTCACTCACTCACTCACTCCCTCACTCACTCACTCACTCACTCACTCACTCACTCACTCACTCACTCACTCACTCACTCACTCACTCACTCACTCACTCACTCACTCACTCACTCACTCACTCACTCACTCACTCACTCACTCACTCACTCACTCACTCACTCACCACTCACTCACTCACTCACTCACTCACTCACTCACTCACTCACTCCTCACTCACTCACTCACTCACTCACTCACTCACTCACCACTCACTCACTCACTCACTCACTCACTCACTCACTCACTCACTCACTCACTCACTCACCACTCACTCACTCACTCACTCACTCACTCACTCACTCACTCACTCACTCACTCACTCACTCACTCACTCACTCACTCCCACTCACTCCACTCACTCACTCACTCACCTCACTCACTCACTCACTCACTCACCACTCACTCACTCACTCACTCACTCACTCCCCCCCCCACTCACTCACTCACTCACTCACTCACTCACTCACTCACTCACTCACTCACTCACTCACTCACTCACTCACTCACTCACTCACTCACTCACTCACTCACTCACTCACTCACTCACTCACTCACTCACTCACTATCTATATAGACTCGGACAATCAACTCGCAAATTGGTTTTATATGAGAAATTGGAATTTATTTATCTAAGAAAGTTTCGATCCGTTATTTGATCTTGCGTTACGACACATGCAATACACATGTATATATGCGATGGATATGTTACTTTTGTCATGGCAAATGGAGGAGGGAAGGGAGTTGGTGCGAAATAATATAAATTTTTGGGGATTGCGCGCGCGCGTTCGCACCACTGACACGATTCCGCGCTTGAGCGCTCTTCACGGAACGGCCGGTGTGCTTCGACACACACACACACACACGTGGTGTCTTTAACTCGGTCAAGGTTCGCTCTTCATGGACCGCCACCACGGGTAAGCCGGGAGAGACGATAAGATGAGAAAGCACGCGCGCGCGCGCACGTTTTTGTCTTTCTCGCGCGCTCGTGTCGTCTCGTCCCGTCTAGGAAAACTCAAACACCAGTCCGTGTATCTTTCCAAGGTGCTTTATCGAACGAGGCGTTTGACGTTGAACAATATCGGGAGACGGAACGTCTCGATGTCTCTTATTGTTGCTTGTTATAATTGTTCAAAGAGAAATCCCCGGGATAAATTGGGATTCTACACGAGATAAAATTGGCATTTCCTCCACCAGGGGACAATTTCACTCGGACCATGTTGCTCGCAATAAATAAAGAAAGAGAGGACGTTTAAAAACGTGAAGGCTGTCGTCTATCGCCGGGAGGAAGAAGTCGATAAGTAGAGAAGAGACACAGCTCTTATCTCTCGCAGCCTCATTCGTCGACACCATCGTCCGTACATTTCGATGTTAAGTACCGCGAAGCGCATAGGACGCTCGCGAGGACGCGCACGTGTTTGTTCACGCAGATAACAATACTACACCGTACTGTATTCTATTTTTTATTTTTACGTAAAGAAGAATAAGTAAAGGAAGAAACACGCACACATGCTGGATAATGAATGCACAACACTATTCCCGCGCGTGTGTTCTCGCAATTAACAAACACGACGAAAGCACGTTACGGATTAACGGAATGGAATGAATTGTTACTGCATATTCGATGATGCACTTGTTGTGCATCTCATCGCGGTTTTACAATATTTATTATACATCTGGATATTTATCGCACACACATACGCACACATATCGGTGCCGGTGTGACGGTGCAGTAGGTGTATATAGATAGGCACAGAGACAGGTAGCTACTGGTAAAATTATACAAAGTCGAAGCGTCGATTTCCGATCGCAACGTCGTTTGCTGCAACGATCGAGTGCAGTGGTGAGTCGCGATTGATCCAAATTGACGACGGATTGATACGCGGTGAGTTTAGACCGATTAGACTTAGATTATCGTAGTAGGATCAACGGAGGAACGGAGACACGCGAGCGAGGCGGACAGAGAGAGAGAGAGAGAGAGAGAGAGAGAGAGAGAGATGAGATTCTCGTCTGGTGTAAGCGCACGCCGGATTATACTCGCTGAGCTCTACTCGTACACCTCAGCCGGCGAGATTTGTCCGCGCGAAGTAAATGCGCATTCCACCTCTTCGAATCGGACGAACGAGGGAGATTCGGGTGAACGTACTATTTATACATCAGCCATAAACACGACAACGCATCGTTTCTCGATCATGGAATCTCAGGATCTATCGTCGCAATGCGACGGCGGCGGTCGCGTACATTGTCCTTGATTGTTCTTCCCCCCCCCCCTCTCTCTCTCTCTCTCTCTCTCTCTCTCTCTCTCTCTCTCTCTCTCGCTCGCTCGCTCGCTCGCTCTCGTTCTCGTTCTCGTTCGTGTTCGTTCGTTCGCTCGTTTCTTCGCCTCCCTGCCAGCTTCCCCTTCCAGTTACACCTACACCCGATTGATCATCCGTTTTGTCGTGGTTGAGAGCATTATTTATAGCGCGACAAATACATACGTGCGCGCGTGATCGCGTTAACGCAAGCAACGTATACACGAGTTCTCTCTCTCTCTCTCTCTCGCGCGCGCGCGCGCGCGCGCGCGACTGTTTCTGACGCCTGAAATCGTGCGTCTGACAAACACGCCGGCAGCGCGCTTAGCAGCGTATTGCGTACCGCGCGCTCGCGCGCACGACATCCTCCTTGCCTCGCGAGATTAATAGACTCGATTCCTCGACCCTGAGAACTGGCTGCTCGTTCAGCGTGCAAATTTCGTCGAGTCTCGTGAATCGTTCTCCTGTATAACGCGCGCGCGCGCGGCGCGCATCTTTTCGTTCTACGTGGAACCGGTGTGACACGCGACAACATAATAATCGTATATATTATTCGGACGTTTATAATCACGAACGTTTGTTTCGTTTTCTCAGCGAATGCCGACTCTGGGCCCTCGGCATTCGCTCGAGACACCGCGCTCGAGATCCGTTCGGCTTCATTGAATCTCTTCTCGCCGTTGTTCTCGCAGTCTGCTGCAGATTCTTTTTCTTTCCTCCCCCTTCCTCTTTTCTTTCTTCCTTTCTCCCCTCCCCCTCCCCCTCCTCTCTCTCTCTCTCTCTCTCTCTCTCCCCCCCTTCTCTCTCAAAGTCGCTCATTAGGATTCACGGAACGATTAGCCCCCTAAAAATCACGAGCTTTCACGGGCGAACAATGACGCGGCTGATTGGCGAACCGCTTTAGAATTAGAGGCCGAATTTTGCATTGTACCGGGGCGAGACCAGGTGAAACAGCTGCTTCGTCTATATTTCCGTCTCCTTTGCCCTCTCGCTCAAACTCTCCTATCTTCTTGGGAACTTTTCTCGTCGTCAGTCTTCGTCTTCTTCCTCGCTTCGAGTAACGTCTCGATGTCAGTTTCGTGATTCAAAACATATCCTGCCACTTTTGCGTCGGCCCTGCTGTCATATGTAGCATGTACGGTGAAGCATACGCGCAAAGTATACATAAATGCAGCAAATTTTAAATTTGCGGAATAAAAAGTGGAGCGAGATTGACCGAGACGGGTCAATTCTCGAGCGAGGAGGAGGAGGAGGAACACGATGCGCTGTCTACGTAGTACGTAACATCTGTCGCGGTAACATGTACGCGAGTATTTTGCGAGTTTCTGCGGATCTTTCTTCTTTATAGAGATATTATATAATGAGCTGTACAGAGCTGTATCGCGCGAAATTACACGGATACATCCGTCTCGACCACGACGGCGGAATCCTTGAGAGTTTAGCTTCAAAATTATTCACTCGAGATTGAAAGTACGGTAGAGGAAAAGAGCTGCTCGCTCGCCGGTAATATTCTCCCGTTGTAAAAGGTAAAAGGGTCTCGATCGTGCTCTCTCGCGCCTTCCTCTTCACGGCGAGCGCGAGCGGAACGATTTGGCCGGCGCGCGTTTGCGCGCGAAAACTCGTTTATGTAGTCGAGGAGAGCACGGCGCGCGACCACCGCGCGTCGTCCAACGCGGTGTAACAAAACGCGCGAGCTATCCTTGAACGTGGAAGAAACGCCGAAGAGAGGGAGAGAGAGGGGGAGAGAGAGAGAGAGAGAGAGAGAGAGAGAGAGAGAGAGAGAGAGAGAGAGAGAGAGAGAGAGAGAGAGGGAGAGAGAGAGGGAGAGATGCTCGTTGGTTAGATCGCGGTTGGTGAGAGCAGCTCGATGCTCCGGACCGCGACCTGATACCTCATATCTTGCTTGAAAGGGGTTTATCGCGCGAAATCGTTTGTAGCATAAAGAACCGCGCGCGCACGCGCGCGTGTCGCGGATTTGACTATCGATCCAGATGCATGCAAGAATGCATGCAAGAGGCAGGCGATAAAAGAGAATCGCGAGACAGATGTATCGAGTGTGAAAGTCCCAAATTTCACCTTTGCACACTTCACACGTTTGTTGATTTCGCTCTCCAGTAGGAGCCATAGAAAATCGGCTCGAATCACGACAACAACGACGACGACGACGACAGCAGCGACGGCGGTGGCGACGGCGGTGGTGGCGGCGATGGCGAAAACCAGTTCCGACGAAGAATGCGTAAACGGAATATCGGCCAATCCAGTTAACCTTTCCTCGTCCTGCTGCTGCGCTCGCAAAAAATGAGCGGCTGGCGGCCGCTGTATTTTTCGTATGCAGTTTGCGATCGATCAGAGATTGTGCACGTCGGTCGGCCCCGCCGAAAATCGCACGTGCCGAATCGAGATGCCAACAATGTACCGCAAACACGTCTATCCGCAACATTAGATATCGTATCGAGATATCGTAGTCGCGACTTCCCCGTTGTCGAGCTACCAGTGTTGTTCTGTCATTTTCGTCCGTACGGCGCGATTCAAGATTTTCACCGCCAAATTGTTGATCGTCGAGATCAAGTTTGTCCGAAGAAATTGTAAATCAATCTAAAGGGGGGCAGTCGCCCGAAGAAGAAAAAAAGAAAGAAAGAAAAAAGAGAAAAAAGATGCCGTAGCGTAGAAAAATACTTAAATTAGATAACGACGATAGAGCACAACACAGAGATCAGTTTGACCCTTGCTGCTCGGAATCGGTTAGCATTCCGCTGCGTGATAACGAGCAATCGCCTCGTGTAACGCCGCGCGTATCGCGAGATAAGCGCGATTCCGTCGCACAGTAAGTCCATCGGTGCGTAAGGAGACAGCGACCCAGAATTTCGCGAAAACAAGGTCGACGTACGCGGAACAACAACGCGAGCGAACGAGCTCGCGAGAGTTGTTGCTGCTGCTGCACACTTGAAATTTAATCGCGCGACCGTGCCTTTATAAAGTCATACGGCGACGAGTCGTTGGTCCTTCGCGAGAACACGTAATAAACTTTAAAGCTGGAAAGACGGTTCGCATGCACTCTCTGGGGAGTGCACAAGCCTGCAGCGGCGCGAGTAGGTGGCTAACCTTGACAACCACTCACGAGTAAACCGCACGCACGCACGCACGCACGCACATATGTATGCAAGAACAGTTTGTCTTGATGACGTTGGTAGTGGTGCTGATGATGGTGATGGTAGCAGCGCGCGGTTGAATGCCGCGGGATGTACGTTTCCTCGCGTGATGAGATGTGTTTGTTGTACGTACATGTGTCGTGTGTGGTCGTGTGCAGTCTTGGTGGGTCGGTCGGTCGGTCGGTCGGTCGGTCGGTCGGTCGATCGGTCGGGTCGGTCGGGTCGGTCGGTCGGTTCGTTGGCATATGGGCCAAATATTCTGGTCTGCAATCGACGATGCAAAAACCGACAAGCTTCCTCAACACACGCCACGTTGCCGGCTAACGTCGCCGCCGAAGCAGCCGAAGCGAGATACACCGCCGCGCACAGTATCACGTTATAGCTTCTAGCTTTAAGTCTCGATAACTAGGACGAATATAATTACCATTATTCATTAAGCCGTCTATCGAACAAATTGTACAGTACAGACATGATCTGAGATGATCGGTATTGAATTGTTAATCAATTTTTTAACACCATGGCGCATTTTATTCACGACATCTTAGGCGTTGTTGTTTTCTCAATAAAAATTGACGCCCAATCTCACGACAGTTGTTGTCACTTGAGAATTTCGATGATCCATTCATTCCCACGGCCTCGCATCCCTCGGAGCCCTCGAGGCAACTCAGACAGACAGTCCTGGGAAGAAGAGCCGTTGTGTGCGGATTATCTCGATTTCTTGCCTTTTGCAGCGATAGCCCTGTTATTTCTGTTCTGTTATGCAGATACAAGCACTGCAGGCAGTTAACTCGATGTGTACGATTTTACAAATATATACAAGTTTTTCTCGGGCGCGACACTGCAGGCAGCGCGAAACGCGCGCGAGCAGCAACTTTCTTAACGTCGCGAGCCCTCTCTCGCGTGCGAGCGCGCGCGCGGACATACCTAGGATGTTGCCATGGCAAACTTATCGTGGGTATCGAGACAGGTGCGGCGCGCAGGTTGCTCCTCGCTGACACTCGCGTTTCATCTTGAGGGTCCTCTTTCGTAAACGAATGCAAGAGCAAATTTGCCATCGATGATTTTCCCATAAGTTATGAGTATTCTTCGAGAGCTTCTTCTTTGGAAGAATAAAAGAAAAAGAAACGAAGAAACCGGCAAACTGCGCAAATACGTCCGAAAAAATAGCAAGTATATCGTTCACGTAACATATGAATATTTCAACGTTTCTTAATTATTAGTTAAGGAAAAGCACTTTCCTGTGTGTGTATGCAGAAATGCAAAATTGGTAAGAGTAAAGTAGTGGCTCGTCTGAAAGGGTATTTTCCGTCGCGTCTTTTCTTGTGACGACGAGGTCGTTCATTGCGAGCAAATAAACGATGCTCCTTTTTTTTTAGTCTCGCTGATATGAATGAACCACTTTTTCATTAAACGCATCACGTATTAACGAAGGAAAGGCTATATTTAAAAATGTTTTCTTTGCGTCCCGAGTGACAGTAGGTATAGGTAAAATAAAAGTATGAGAAGAGTGTGTGTGTGTGTGTGTGTGTGTGTGTAACATATATTCGATAAATTTATTATACCTTGTTTCTGTCCGCTATGATAAAAGTTGAAGGGAAGATGTACGGCGAGTATTTGAAATATTACTATATATTGCATCCATATAAAATACGTAATACCGATTTCTCGTACAACCGAGCCCGCATTCCGCATCCAAAAATTCAGAACGCGTGCGCGCGCTTCTCTCTCTCTCTCTCTCTCTCTCTCTCTCTCTCTCTCTCTCTCTCTCTCTCTCTCTCTCTCTCTCTCTGTATAGGGAAAACAAAAGAGCTTCTCTTCTCCGATCGAACCAACCTCATACGCACGCGTGCTCGTACACATCAGCACATCTGCACTTGCGCACCTCTTTATCGGATTCTCTCTATTACCCGCATGCTCGCTCGGCGCAAATTTCGGTCACACCTGGTAGAATCCCCATGCAAGAGGGAGAGGTCTCGCGCGCACGCTCAACATTGCAAAACGCGCCGTGCAAGCCCTCCTCCTACTCGTCCTCTCGTCTATTCCTCACGTCCCTCTTCTCCTTTCCCTCACTCTTTTCCCTACCGCTTCAAAGCGGCGCTTCCCTCTCTCCCTGACTCCCTGATGGAACAACTGGGTGTGGTGGGGGAGTCTTAGGGTCGCGGAGAAAAGGAGGTGGTCGACTCTCCCGTTTCGGCCGTGCACTAGAACTTGACTCCTAAGCTCCACCACAGTGGTGGTACAAGCTCTATCGGCTTCTTTCCACTCGCTTCGCGTTCCTCTCTCTCTCTCTCTCTCTCTCTCTCTCTCTCTCTCTCTCTCTCTCTCTCTCTCTCTCTCTCTCTCTCTCTCTCTCTCTCTCTCTCTCTCTCTCTCTCTCTCTCTCTCTTTCTCTCTCTCCCCCGTTTGGCGGTCTTCTCTCTTTCGTCTCCCCATCTCTCCGTCTCTCACGCGCTCGTTCGTTTCTTCGACCGAGATCTTTCGTCCTTCCTCTCAGCCACCGTGGTGGTGCGCGCGCGGTATGGTATACGCGCGCGAGACACGCTTTGCGAGACCTCGAACACAGTGAGGTTGTGTTTCCATCATCGTCGACGGCGCATCGTCGTTGTCATCTTCGCCATTGCGCGGTGCTGCACGTTTTCATCGATTTGCAACGAACGGCGAACGAATGACCGCGCACGCTCGTGTCGTAAATCAAGCACGACTAGCTCGTGAAAGGTCGCGCGCGCGGAGGGCTTTAGCTGCTTTCTCCAAGCACGAGTCCTCGTGAAATCTCATCGCTGCTGCGACTTCCGTTTTGTCTTCTTCCTTCTTTCTTTTTTTCCGTCCTTTTTTTCTTCCTTTCTCTCGTTTTCTCATTCATTCGTTTCATTTCACTTCGTTCAGCTATCGCGTCAGCTGTGGTATATTCTTGCTGCGGATTCGCGTTCTCAAAAAGTCGTCCGTTACTCTCGACTCGTAATAACCATTGCGGTCTCTCTCTCTCTCTCTCTCCCGTATCCGTAGAGGTCTAACGAGAGTCGCGCAACAGTCGCGAAGCAAGCTCGATCGTTTCGTCTTTAATGTCGATGCTCTTTGCAAAATTGTTCCCTGCGGTTTGCAGAGAAACATAATGAGATATCCGTCCGTCCTCTTGCATAATAGAGATAACTCCACGCGGAACGTCGTGAAAAATCTCTACGGCTTTGCGCCTTTGCGCGTTTTGCCATTTGTGACAGAAAGAAAAACAGTAATTGTTTGGCCAAACACCGAATACTGATTTGACGCTTGTTCTCTTCGCGTCCTGCAGCGCGCTGCGTATTCGCGTTCACAGTCGGATTTCGTTTCTACCTCGCATCGCATCCACCTGAATAAGCTTTATAAGCTTCCGCGACCGAAGCGATGCGAAAAGTGTCTTGTCGCGCGCATTGTAATTATCGACAAAAATCCCGCAGCTGCCGAACGGCTGAGAGAGAGAGAGAGAGAGAGAGAGAGAGAGAGAGAGAGAGAGAGAGAGAGAGAGAGAGAGAGAGAGAGAGAGAGATCTTCTCACCCGTCCTTTACCTCCGCGCGTCGTGCAACAAAAGTGCAAGTGGAAACGGCGCGGAGCGTTAGCCGCCGGGCGGGACTTTGTTGCACTCCTTCCCTCCTAGCCCCTCTTCGTCCCTCCGCCCCCTTCTCTTGCGTTCTTTCGTTCGCCGACTCCTCCTTGCGTTCTCGGCTGCCCCACGTCCTCCCTCCTGCATTCTCCTCTACTCCCCCTGCCGTCGCGCGTCGCCCGACCACTCCTCCCGCGACCCTCCCCTCTCGTCTAGAGCCTCTCTGTACGCTCACATGCAGCGACGAGCCAGACCGGCCGGCTGCTAGCACTCAGTCGCCTTTAGCGCCGTGCATCTCTGAGTTGGTCAGTCAGTCAGTCAGTCAGTCAGTCAGTCATTGAGTCAGTCAGTCGGTGAATCGGGTCGCTCGGGTCCGCGCGAGAGGTATCGCCGTGTTCTCTCTCTCTCTCTCTCTCTCTCTGCTGTGCAACTACTCTACACTCTCACCTCTCCTCTTTCTCTCTACATTCGTGTCACACACATACTCTTTCTCCACGTTCCTCTTTTTCTCTCTCTCTGCACTCATCTTACCTACCTACCTACCTTTTCCCTCATTTACGGCTGTTTTCTCCCTCGTGTCTCTCTCTCTCTCTCTCTCTCTCTCTCCCCCTCCCTCCCCCCTCCCCTCTTCCTCTCCTCCTGCTATCACTGCTTCCTCTTCTCTTTCACCCAGACTTCATTCGCCGCTGACCGAGTCGCGCGGCTCTCGTCTGGTGCGTCACAAATTCTCTTTTCCTTCTCCCTCTTTCTCGCGCAAAAGTGCATCATTCTCAGTGCGCGATCGCTTTACTTTCCACACCGCGTGTCGCGAAGACGGCGACAGCGACGGCGACGGCAACGACGACGGCGACGGCGACGGCGACAGCGACGACAACGACAACGACAACAACGTGTCGGTGTCACGGGACTAACGTGCGTGAAAGCGCGCGCGAGAAAGGAATATAACAACTGTCGGCGCGACGCGATATTACCACGCGAGAAAAGAATCTCACGGCGTTTGCCGACTGCATTGCTGGACTTTCGAATGGTTCGGATGGTTTTGAAAAAGTGGGTGTATGTGCGTGTGGCGTGTGGTGCATCGAAGAGCAGGGATGGTGTCAAAGCTGCTGCCGTCAGCTTTTACCTGCGGCAGAAGCACTCGTGTTGCTCTCACAACTCGAAATTCGAGAAGGTCGCTCTCTCTCTCTCTCTCTCTCTCTCTCTCTCTCTCTCTCTCTCTCTCTCTCTCCCCTCTCTCTCTCTCTCTCCCCCTCTCTCTCTCTCTCTCTCTCTCTCTCTCTCCTCTCCTCTCTTCTCTCTCGGTACCTACAACAGCTCGGTTACTAGCTAACAACACGAGCCGCATATTGCATATAAGCAAGCGCGATTTGTCGCAAGAGCTCTTTGCGTGAAACGAGCGGCGAGAGAGACGTCGCGTCTCTGTTGAGACTCCAAACTATCCGCTGCCAAATCTTGCATTGGCTGCGCACGAGCTCATCTCTCTCTCTCTCTCTCTCTCTCTCTCCTCTCCTTTTCTCTCTGCTCGGACGTTGCACGGACGTCGTGTTACTTATTTTCGTCGCTGACGACGCGCATGCATCGCCAGCAAGGCGAAGGCTTCGTCAAGTTGGTTAACCCTTTTTTTCCGTTACACTTTGGAGAATTACTCGGTGAGGCCACGAGTAGACTTTCTAGTAAGTTTTCTCAAGATGTATCTGCATTCTCGATACAACATTCTATCTACTTGTTCTTAAAGAATACTCTTTGCAAAAGAGGGAATTGCAAAAAAGTGTATAACATGAGAAAAAAGGCATTTTCGTATAAAACTCATCATTTTCGAGTTCTGTCTAATACGTCTTTGAGTTGATCTGTTTCGCTTCCTCCCACCAGAGTTGCCAAGAGCAAGAAAAGAGATCAGCAATAAGCTGATTGGAAATCCTATCGAATCGAAATGTTGCGAAAGAAACTCGTAGTTTCTTTTTTTTGACTCCGCGCTCCTAACTGTATGTGAGAAATTTTCGATTAGATCGAGATATCTTCTTTCTCGCACGCGCGCTCGCACGCGCGCGCGCGCGCGCACCGAACAAACATTCGTTGTGACTTGCTAAAGTCAGGACAGACGGGGATGGAAACCCGAACGTGGATCACTTTCGTGAATCACACACACCGTGTGATACGTCCCCATCAGTCGGATCAATCGGCGAGCAGGAGCAGGAGCAGGAGCAGGAGCAGAAGAAGCAGCCGCCATTACTTCTTATCGAAAGAATGAAAAACGCGCGCACGCCTGATGTATATATTTATACATTTTCGTCGAGGTTGAATCAATCGCTCGGTAGGGGAAGGTACACTCGAAATACGTACATGACGATCGCGCGTAGCGCTCGCAGAGCACGAGGCGTCGCCTCGCGATCGATAACGCGCGCCGAGTCACCACACTGTGCCAATGGGTTGGTTTCTCGTTTCTTTGCACCGCCCTCGGCGTGTTTATACGCGCGGTGCAAGAGCAGCAGTGCTGGGAACGAGGGTGCATCATCCCGGGGCCCGGTGGCCCCCGATGCGAGTCCTTCGGTAGCTTCTTTTCGCGACCTTCGCGGACGATCGCGAAGGCTGCGCGCTCCGGCGCAGCGGCCGCGGCCGCGGCCGCGGCCGCGACCGCTCGATGCCCTCGCCGGCGACGCGAGAGAGATCGATAACGAACGGCGGCTTCAGCTGTGCGGCTATATGGTGGTGACGGCGGCGGCGGCGGCGGCGGCGGCGGCGCGGCGGCGGCAGCGGCGGCGGCATCAGCGTCAGCAGCAGCGTTAGTAGCAGCAGCAGCAGCGAGCGACGGTGGCGGCCTTGCCCTGGGTCGAACAAATCGCGTGCGCACAAATTGACGAGACGAGTCGAGGCAAAGCGAGCATCTCGCTTCTCTTCTGATCACGTCGCGTCGCCCAATACACATACACACTCTCTTTCCCAAGCACGCTATATACGCACCTCGGAATGAACCTCCAAACCAGATATAATGGTGTGTAAGAATGGATCGCGAACGAAAATAGCGGCGATCGGAGGTTTGCCGGAGGGCGAATGTACAGAGAGGAAAGGGAAGAGACTCGGACTCGGATTTTGGTTGTTGCTCGTCTTCAACCGTTCCAATTCCCAGTGCTGATTGTTACCGTTAATCCTCTTTCGCATCAGCTTGTTTATTAGGTTAGGTTAGGTTAGGTTTGGTTAGGTTATTGAAGAGGAGGTGGTTGATCACACATCGCTTCGTTTAAAAGCTTGCCTACTAATCCACACGGCCCTGATCCGCCGCTGACAGTTTTGCCGTGCCAAGAGACATGGCCGCCAGCGAGTCGTCGCGCTTTCAGCGTGTCGGTGATCTTAGCGAGTGTCGTCACGTGCTATACTTGAACCCGTGTAACGACAGCAGCGCAATGACTTCTCTAGCGAGGACATAGTGGCGCGTCTATTGCGCGACCGAATGCACGTGCCGCGGAAATTGTATATTCCGTGTTTAACGTTCCTCGATGAGGGGGAGAGAGAGAGAGAGAGAGAGAGAGAGAGAGAGAGAGTGAGATAGTGAGATCTTTTCGTGTGCCGTTTCGGATTGGAACTTTTCATTGTTGAACTTGACTGTGTGCCGTTTAATGTCAGCGTCGACTAGTTTTTTCTTTTTCTCTCTTGAGAAGAATAAGATCAAAATCAAGGATTTGACCAAGCACCACCTGAGATGGGGTTAGGTTAGGTTGCGAAATTCAACAAAGATGCGTGCCAACAATCTTTTCTTTCTCTTTCTCCTCAGTTCCTGTTTCCGACATGTTGTATGATTGGCACAATTCGACATTCGAAACACCATTACACTCACATCGATTTGTTAAGTATTGTGTGTAATGCGTGGATATTACGCTTGGACGAGAGGATAGCCAGTCAGTCAGCGCCCGCGGGATGACACTTGTCGTCCGTCCGTCTCACACGTCTCCGAGCTTTGCAGTGTGTAGGCATCGCGATTGTTTAAAATCCAATAAACTGCGCGCGCGCGCACGGTTCCATGCGCGGACAGCAGCACCGGTTCATTGTGGAAAATCAATGCTCCGAGACGACATTCATCGCGTGTCACGTTGCGCACATAAAGCCGAACCGCACGTTGGAATCGGTCGACGCGCGTATGTTGTCATGCGTCGGTGCATTGCTAAGCTTCGTTTTTACACGGCAGTAGCAACGTGTGATCCGAAATGCCACGACATTTCGACATGATTAACGTAACAACACCATTCGTAAGGCATGCGCGCGCGCGCGCGAGACAGAGAGAGAGAGAGAGAGAGAGAGAGAGAGGGAGGAAAGTAGTTTATTAGTATGTTTTCTCGCACATTAACGATTGCGATGATCAATGACCAACGGTTCACTCGGTCAACGGCACTCGGTCGCGTGTGCGTTTCGTTTCAAAGGGCTCTCATCGTGTCGCAATCTATCCTGGTCGAGCGAAAAACGCGCTGACAGTATTTTTTTCTCTTTTTTGCGAAACGACGAAAATTGAACGGTATCGCGCAATCGATAATCACGTCATCGGTCTAGTTTTGAAAAAGAAACTTGCGACGTCACGACGCGACGCGACGCGACGCGACGCGACGCGCGATCCAAGATTGATTATCGCCGCCTCTATTCGTGTCGTCAAAATCTCGAGCTCTGACCCCTGAACGGTGAATGAACGGAGCCGTCATTCTGTCTAGCGGCGATATTGGGTTTTCTCGGATAACTCGCGGGTCGATAACCGCTGATATCTAGTGAGAACGAGGCACTATTGTTGTTGTTGCTATCCTGTGATTTTGTAAAGTGACCGATCAAACGTGCGTGTACACGTGCATGCAAACGTGCGTTGCAAACTAAATACTACTTTGACACGTGTAATTCCAATAGAAAAATATCCAATTTCTGTGGTTTTTTTTTTTTTCTTTTTTTTCCTTCTACCAGACCGTATTGCAGTCGCAGTCGTATGTGAGAGTGAACATTCGCGCGTGTAATACCGACAGCGACTTCTAGCGACATAAATCCTTTCGCGCTATTCAGTGTACGGGCGATTCAATCGAGCAAATCTGCATCACATTGGCGGCGCGTGAAAGAGACTGTGTCGCTATCGCGCGTCATGCATAAAATACAGCAGCGCCTCCCCCATATAACGACGGCATATTTTTGTCGTTGACCCGTGCAGGATAGCAGAATTAACGTGCCGATCGATCGCTTCTCTCTCTCTCTCTCTCTCTCTCTCTCTCTCTCTCTCTCAGGACGATATATACAGACGGCCCACTCTCGCCGCTTGCACATTCTCTGTAATAACATTATCGATCATCTCCGCCGTTTTAATTACGTCAGTCGAGGTGATATCGTTCCTATTGGTAACGCATATAAATGCGTCACTTTTCGACCGAAGGTATGACGCGAAAACGAGAGAAGTTTTCGTAGACTATGTCTCTGTTTTGTTGTATATTATTTGATTCGACATCTCGTTTCGTTTCGGAAGACAAGAGAGAGTCACACGCGCGCTCTCATCGCACGGAAGGGATGACTTTGCACGTCTTGGAAAACGTTGTCTGGTGATGTCTAGTGCGCACGCGCGTTAGAAAAGTCGCGTCGTAAGTTTCTCCCCTCGTTACGTCTCTCTGTGAAGTTTATCCGCAAACTTGAATCCCAGCCATCGCGAATTTGACCAAAGAGAGTCGGTTATATTCAGACGCGACGCGGTTTGTGCTGTTTCGCGACCCGAACCCGTGCGTCGTAAGACGCACGTAGGTCGTAAAACATGTTGTATTTTGAGTTGCAATATAGGTGTTTGTAGGTAGGTAGGTAGGTAGGAAATGTCTCATCGAGACGTACGATTCCGTGTTGTTGTTTGATCCGAGCGTCAGTCGCTTCGAGTCGCGCAGCTCGGGTTCGCGAATTCGCCACCCGGTACATATCGATCTCTCTGCCTTTCGCTATAGCGTGGACCAGGAACAGACCACCAGGTCTTCTTGACGTTAACCTTGAACCATAACCTCGAGGCATCAGCCTCGATTGTCGCGCGCGCGCGATCTAACCTCTCTACCACGATCACGATCACGACACGGAAAATCGACGAGAGATCGACGAAAGATCGAACAACAGACAAAGAATGAACAAACACGCGCGAGGATCGCTCCGCGCGGAGAGAGATTAATTCGTGAGTAAACTCTCGAGAATCGTCGAGAATAAATCCAACTAGGGAGGGAGGGAGGGAGGGAAGGATGAGAGAGAAAATTGTGTTGGTTGAATACCATGAGCCACCTGCTTTCTTCTGAATCGCGACGATTCAGTCCCGACGGTCGCGAAATGTCGCGTGTGCGCGCTCGCACGCCAAAGACCGGAGTAACCGGATGATGCGCGATGTCGCGCGGCACGACTTGAGCTTCGTCGAGGACGAGGAGCTCGAAGCAAGTATCTAAAATTAGTAAGGTTTTAGTTGAAAGTGCGCGCATATACTTGCAAATTCTTTTCGGACTCTTTGTCATCAATCAATCTCTGACCTTTATCGGGGTGTTCGTTCGGATGGATTCGGCTTCGGCTTCGGCTTCGGCTTCGAATTCGCGCGCATGCATTTCGGGTAAATGACCGTCGTGCGTTACATAAGTGCGTCTCAAACTCTCTATCCTTCTCGATCTGTCCGCCCGAGAGAGAACGAATGCGCGTGTCGATGGCGGCGCGAGACGAGGCAATCGCATTTTCTACATGCGTGTGCGGTCAAGGTCGCGGACGCATGCGTGCGAATCGTCGTCGCGCGAGAATGAGGAGAGAGAGAGAGAGAGAGAGAGAGAGAGAGAGAGAGAGAGAGAGAGAGAGAGAGAGAGAGAGAGAGAGAGGACATCTATTTCCAGACCGCAACGGCGATCTACGCGAGAAGCTGCATAAAAGTCGACGATTTCTCGAGTCTTCTTTCTTTCTGTCTGTTTCCAAGACGAAGCGCTTTTTTTGCTGTCTGGAACGACAGAGTTTGCCAGAGGGAAGGAGGGAGGGAGGGAGGGAGGGAGGGAGGGAGGGAGGGAGGGAGGGAGGGAGGGAGGGAGGGAGGGAGAGAGAGAGAGAGAGAGAGAGAGAGAGAGAGAGAGAGAGAGAGAGAGAGAGAGAGAGAGAGAGAGAGAGAGAGAGAGAGAGAGAGAGAGAGAGAGAGAGAGAGAGAGAGAGAGATACGCCGCTTTATATGATAAACTTTGAGCGGCAGGACCTCAGCCCGAGTAGATCAACCATTCTCGTTCGATTACTCTGACATCCCGTTGTCCGCGTCTCGCGATAGCGAGATTATTTGAGTCTCATCAACCTACGAGTCAGTCGGAGCGCGTTTATGTGTTCGCCATGCAGCTTGTGTCGAGTCAGAGTCCAATCCGCTTTCCTCTTTCGCGTTTCGTGACAGTTTGTCTGCGAAATCAATTGAAATTATCCACGATTATGCGCGAGCAATAACGACGAATCTCGTCGGGAAAGTCACGACGACATGCGTGCTGCGTGTCAACTTTGGTCAATTTCTCGAACGCGGATGGGACTCTTCTTTTTCTCATCTTTCCCTCCCCCCTCTCCCTCCCTCTCTCTCTCTCTCTTTCTCTTTCTCTCTCTCTCTCTCTCTCTCTCTCTCTTTTTTGTGGAGCGAGCAGACTGAACCGTGGCGGTGGTGGCGACGGCGGCAGCGGCGGTGGCTCACCACACAATCCGTCTTAGCGTCTGCTCTCGATAACCCGCCGCGCGAGAGATTGGTGGATTCCGTCGCGAGACGATCTCCTCCCCCGCGCATTCCCCGTGCGAAACCCCCTGGGGGTAGGTGGGGTCGAGTGGCTTCGACCGGCGGTGACCTCGCGACGACGATGACGACGAGGTCCTCTCCTTTCTCCTAAACCGCGCAAAAAGCGCCTGCGTAAAATACGGCCGCCGTCTGTGGCATCGGGCTACGCGCAGTTTACGCGCGCGCGCGCCCGTGAGAATTCATACACGCACGTGCCCCCCACACGTCACGTCTCGTGTCCCCGCTTCTCGATTCGGTTGGCGCAGTTTTGTGATTACACACACACACAGACAGAGAGAGAGAGAGAGAGAGAGAGAGAGAGAGAGAGAGAGAGAGAGAGAGAGAGAGAGATTATATTCGTTTGTTCCGTCTTTTGCCATACTCTGAGTAGGCAATACATATCGCGCGAGTGCTACGAGTAGGTGCGCTTCCTTACTGCGCATTGCATTCTCGCTACTTTTGGTAGATGCACAGTCATCGGCTCAGCTTTCGCACGCGATTGTGACAAGTCGAGGTGCGCATATCACAATGAAATATCAATGAAATGAAATGAAATGAAATCCAATCCAATCACACTAACGCGCTCGCGCGCGCGCGCGCGAGCGAGAGAGAGAGAGAGAGAGAGAGAGAGAGACAGACAGAGGGGCGAACAGAACGAGACGAGACAGTACGCGGCGCGCGACTCGGTGTTGCAATCCGGGCCACGGTAAAAATTAAAACACTGCCTACACCTGCGTGACTAATTGCACCCGTCATGCCTGGCCTGACACTTGAGACGTAATGTTCCTCGAATATCCACCAGGGATTCTCCTGTTTTATTGTATCCGAAAGAACGCGAAGCCCAAAGTCATCCGCCGCCTTTATCAGAGATCGCCTTTACCAATCCGCGCCACAGATTCTCACGACAGACAATCCCTTCTTCACAATTCTTGTTGCCATTGCGACGTCACGGGGATGTATAAGAAAACTTCAATTTAGTTGAATCTGCGTCTAATAACCGCGTGCGCGACTTTCATTGATCGACTGCAACATGATTGGGAGAACGTGATTGAACGGCTAAATTCATTGTGCCAACCGCGCCTTGCCGCCGCGAGCCCTTTGCTTTCGCGAGAGAAAGCCCTGTAGTTTGTGTTAGCGCAAGCTACCACTTGTCGGCTAGACAAGTCATGGGATTCGTCAAGGTCGAAATTCCGTGCAATTCGTGCAATTCCTCGGTGTAGCGCGCGCGCAGGGCTTTCAAGATCGAATCGTCGTCCCATCGCGTCGCCGTCATCCGTCATCCGTCATCCGTCATTCTTTCTTCCCTCTCCTGAAATATTATACAGCACATTCTTCTTTTCTACCTTTCTATAGAACAGTCAAATAACCGGTCGCGCTCGCGGATCACAAACGTACCAAAGAAGTGCAAAAGTGTGACTAACTATACCAAATCGATTACCAAAAGAAGAAGTTGTAAGCAGCTCCTGAGCAGCTCCCGGGCGGCTCAGGTGGACAAGGACGAGGAAGAGGAGGAGGAGGAGGAGGAGGAGGAGGAGGAGGAGGAGGAGGAGGAGGAGGAGGAGGAGGAGGAGGAGGAGGAGAGGGTGGTTGTGGAGGACTCTCGCGCGCGAAATGACGGCGCGACGAAGACGGAGCGTGGGTTCCGCCTGAGAAAAAGAAAACGCGTAGCGCGACGAGTAGAAGCAGCAGCAGCAGCAGCAGCAGGAGCAGCAGCAGCAGGAGCAGCAGCAGCAGCAGCAGCAGCAGGGGCGGGAGAGGGGAAAAAAGTAATTACAACGGGTGGTCGGTGCATGTGCGCACGCGCGCGCGTGTGTGTGTGTCCGCGCGCGGGGTGTCTTCGTCGGGCGAGGGGGAAGAAATAACTGGAGAGAGTCGTCGAATAAATCGGTTCACGGTGACGAGTGAAAGTAGAACGGGCAAGCCAGGCAAGATGATGAAGAAGGAGAAACCGATGATGTCGGTGACGGCCATCATCCAGGGGACTCAGGCCCAGCATTGGGCGCGCAGCAACACCTGTACGTATTCATCCTACGTATTTATCACATGTATTTGTAATTGCGCCTTTGTCAGTCGCCGAGGCCGTCAGTTGCAAACCCGTCTCGATGAAATTTTCCCATCGAATTGTCCCGTGGCTCCCGTGAACTATTGTTCGCGAACCTCCGAACCTCGACTTTCGTTCTCGTGAGAGACGCTCGCGCGCGCGCGCGCGCGCGCGATTCGTTCGATGAGCCGTCTCTCAAGACCGAGATTTCCGATTCAACGGACAGGAAAGAGGGTCAGTTTTATTGAAATCATCACGATATTCACGATACATGCGAACGAGAGAGAGAGAGAGAGAGAGAGAGAGAGTATAAAAATATGTACACAAACACCACGAATGTGATGATCCTGAAATGAATTGTGTATTGCGCTGACTGACGCGACTGGGACGCGTTTTTTTTTCTCCGCCTGGGAAGAGAGACTCTGGTACGCATGCGCGCACGTACGCACAGCTCGTCACCTCAACGGTGACACCTCGCGCGTTATCGCGTCTCGAAATATCCTTCGCGATACATTCGATGCGATGCATCTCGAGACGCATAAAATAAGAATTTACAACGAGTCGCCGTTGTACTGTATACCTATTTTATTTTATCGCTCATTTTCTCCGTCTATAATAATGGTCAGTTAATTAATGAGTCATGTCGACTCCGAAATCGAGGACGGACGAATAGTCGTCATGGCTCATCACCTTTGGCGAAACACGCGTTTCGAGGAGGGCATTTTTGCAGATATGCAGCAGAGAGAGAGAGAGAGAGAGAGAGAGAGAGAGAGAGAGAGAGAGAGAGAGAGAGAGAGAACTGTGCTCGCGCGAACACTAGAAAGTAATTAGCGCGAATCCTATATACATCCTTATGCGTGAGGAGTGTGCATGGAGTCCTTGGTTGTCCTTGAACGAACGACGAAGCTACTTATTAGCTACTTATTAGCTACGTAATGTAATATCGATGAGATCACTGAGACATAATAAGATCATTGACGCGCGCACGCAAGCAATTCAAGGTGTGGTGGGGTGGGGTGGGGTGGCGCGGCGCGCGAGCGCGCGAGGTCACCGCTCGCGCACGCGAGCGTTTCGATTAATAAAAATGATACCGCATTTCATTAGCGGCACACTATTAACGCACCAACGACTCGCGACGCACGATTTTCGTCTCGCGCGCACGCGCGCTACCAACAGAACAGAACAATATATTTCTGACGATGAAGAAAGCGGGCTAATGCTGTTTCGGCCGTAGTAACGAGCCTCTTAATAAGGACTGCGTCGAATCGAAAGGAGGAAGACACAGAGGCGCAGTGTCTTCTTTGTGTCCGTGCTAATTAACGGCGGCTAATTATTATTGCTCGCTAGCAAGAACGCCTGTGAATTAGTGTGGTACCACAACTATAGACGATCGATTAGCATTAGATTCTCAAGGTTTGGTGTTATACTCTAACGAATCCGTTACGACGTTCACGACGATTAACCGCAACGGCCAATAGCGATAGCGTCGAGGAACCAATGAGATCAGTTGCGTTCGCTTGTCGTTGTTCGCTGTTTCGCAAACAGAACAGACGAATTCTCCGACGATGAGAACTTGCAAGAGGCAATGTGGTGTAACGTTACCTCGCGCCTCTCGCGTATTCCAAAACGAGAATACGAATGGTACGCAATTTTCGGAAAATATACCGTTCCGAAGAAATCGTTCCGTACAGAGCGAGAATTAATATCGCGGAAAAAGTAAGAAGTAATTGGGCATTGTTTATCGCGATGGCGCCGGATTGCGATGTATCGTGTGTGTGTGTGTGTGTGTGTGTGTGTGTGTGTATCGCGTCGCCCTCAAATTACTATCGCGCTCTCTTGTTTAGCGTGGTCGTTGTAGTCGTCGCGACATGCGCGAACCAAATGAGTCACCCAGTTTGCGATAGGCCGTCCTGTAAGCGACCGATACGCGCGCACAGCGCGACGGTCGCGTACATGCATCGTATGTAGATGCTAAATGCACGGGGTGAAGGTCGGCTATTGAGACGTGAATGGCGTAATTGGCGGCGGCGGCGGCAGCGGCAGCGGCGGTGACGAGCGAGCTAGCTAGCGAGTTCAGCCAGTCAGCCAGCCAGCCAGCCAGCCAGCCAGCCAGCCAGCCAGGGAACAGCGAGCTCATTATCAGTCGACTTTAAAAGCGGCCTCAGTGCGGGTTTTAAGCGCGAACACACCGCCGCGAACGTAGAGAGAAGGTCACGCGAATGCGCCTCGTTATCAACGCCCCTGGACACAATTTACGAGCGTTTTCAAGTCTTATCGCACATGTCCCTATTGCATCGCCCCACTCCTCCACCCCCCCCCCTCTCTCTCTCTCGCTCGCTGTACAATATAGATCGGAATTGCCACAAGACGGAAACCTTTCGCAAAAATGTAAACATTGAACGCGCCGCACGCGCGCGCAACATCATCAAAGTCGCGAGCAATGTTCAAAAAGAATTGATATCGCCAGGCAGCAGCCGGAATCGGGAACTGACCAAGTCAATACCGCGACGAAATCGCGCTGTAGTTTTACTAACGTGCACTCTGATAACCAGCCACTCTCTCACTCTCTCTCTCTCTCTCTCTCTCTCTCTCTCTCTCTCTCTCTCTCTATCTCTCTCTATCTCTCTATCGGGATCTCTATCGGGATTTCTATCGGGATCTCTATCCGCACCAGAAATAGATCGATAGTCCGTCGATCGCGCGCGGAAGTCTCGGCAAGTGTGACAACCGCATTCTGCCGCGTTTCCCGTATCCTATGTATATTATCGAGAATCCAGTCATTTGCATCGCTCGCTTTATTATTTTCCCGCGAGCGAGTATTGCACGGGTATGTGCGGTGGCGGCGGCGGCGGCGGCGGCGGCGGCGGCGCGCGTTCGAGATTCGAGTGAATTGGATAATATTGGGTAGTATGCAAACGAGAGATAATCCCCAAGTCCCAGACGGCGGGAGACAAGGAATTCATGGTCACGGACTTGATCGCGATCGATCATGAGGCTGACGACAGTCACGCGCGCAACTCTGCGATCGGTTTGTCGACTGGAATCAAATGCAGCCACGCTGCACGGCTGCAGGCCCGTCGATGAATTATCGATAAGACGCCGCGATGTATCGCCGTTATCGCGCCGTCTCGCGTCGTTTATCGCCTCTGCATGTCACTTTACCGCTATGCCGCTGATAATCTCAGTGCATATTATTCCAAGAATATATAATGTGCGGTCGGTCGGGATGTACAAATAAAAAATATGCACGTTATTCGCACGTTTGCGCGCGAGGTGGATCGTCATCGCCCGCCATACGACGTGCGATACGACATACAGTCACTTTGATTCATAATAATTAAACATTAGGATAATGGCGCATAGTTCCGTTCACGTGATATTCATGGCACAGACGTGTGCGTACGTTAATTCGCATATGTATATGTTAATAATGCAGCGCGAATATTATATTATGTTAATGAACATCCGACACTCTGATAACACGAGTATCGTGCCGCGCCGCGCGCTCATGGACGCCGCCGATAATTCGTAGCCGATTAAATCGCGCGTACGGTCACATAGATGCTATTTGTGTTGTGACACTTTTTCTACAACCTAATCATTTTTTACAAAGTGACAAAACGGATATTTTCAGACGGATACTGTCTACCAGCTCGAGTCTCCCGCCAGCACGGCCGCGGCTGATTTCGCGCGTTAAAGGCAACCTTACTTTACCGCCGGATGATAGGTGCGATTCTCACAGGGAATTGCACTCATTTATCCCTCCCTCCCTCCCTCTGTGTGTGTAAATGCGGCGACTGCGTTTGCTCAAGCCTAGACCCCCGCCCCCGCCGTCGCGCGTTTCCACATTGTGTTCGTATATACGTGTTGCTCGCGCAACGATACGGGCGTCGTGATAAGCCCGAATAGAGAGTAAGCATCACGCGAGCGAGAGAGCTCTCGAGGCCCCCCGGCTAATGTACGACGTGCGGTGCGCAACCTTGGCACCGATGGGAACGGGCCGTGAAGTGCAGGTCCTATCCCGCACGCGCGTGCGTGCGTGCGTGCGTGCGTGCGTGCGTGCGTACGTGCGTGCGTTTGGCACCAAGACAGAGTTCAATTAACAAACACGGGAGGAGGATTTATTCCATCCTGACGATCTTTCGATCGCAACTTTTCACGCAGACACGATTGAATCGCGCGCGCGCGTTGCTTATTACGCAAAAGGTGTGATGTGAAGTCTTGAAATTATTTTTTACACCCTGTGTGAAACGTGGCGTGATCGACGGAAGTGCCTCGTCGCTTCGAAGCGAGCACGAAACGGCGCGACGGCATCGTGCAAAAAGGAAGCGATCGTTTATTATAGTCACGTTGGTTGGTACAGGTCTCTCTCTCTCTCTCTCCCTCCCTCCCTCCCTCCCTCCCTCCCTCTCCCTCTTACGCGCGCGCGTGTGTGTGGCTACTGACCGAATAGATATTTCTATTACGTAGACACGCGCACGTTTGTTATCCTGATTAGTAATCAGCGTCGCGTGCCCACACACATGTCTCTCGATTGAATGCGGATACGATTGAGCGGGATGCTCTATTGCGCGCGCGCGAATCTTTTCAAATGTGTAACACGTTCGAAACAACATTCTTATCGTTGTACAACATCGGGGTACAACCCGACTGATGATTAGCGGAAATGAGGAAAGGGAAGAACAAGATGTCGAAATATTGCACTTTTCATTCGTTCGTTGATACGGATCTCAGGTGCTGCTGTGGTGAAAAGTGGTAAGGCGCTTTAAAAAAAAAAAAAAATTTTTTTATATGCAAAGTTTGAATCTACGCGTCGCCAGTTGCGAAGAAAGGCAGCGTTGCGTTGCGTTGCGTTGCGTTGAGTTGCGTTGAGTTGAAGTTGAAGGAAAAGAATATTGTTCGCGCAACAGCGTGCGCTGGAGGTCCGATTCCTCCTTTCGCGGCGTTCCGAGACACACGATTCGAACACACGTGTCGCGACGCTCATGCGGCGCGCACGCGGACGCCGCGTGTCAATATACGAGACAATCACGCGCCGGTTTTCTGTTGTTTCTGAATTTCTTCTTTTGGTTCCTTTTTTTTTTCTTCTCTTTTCATCTTTGTTCAAATGTATTGTCTGCGTGTTTTGTACGAAAATATATATATATATATATATATATATTCGCGAAGTTGTCGAGCTCGCTCTCTTTCTTTCGGACCGTTTTGCGAATATCATATCTCCGAATTGAGCGAATCGACACGTGAGCGCGCGTTAACTCGGTATGCACCGACTTTCTTTCTGATTTGCGCTCCAAAACCTCGTCAAGATAAGGACTATCGGTCCTCGCCAGCGCGAGCCTGGTCCGGATCTCGAAGAGGCAAAGGAGGAGGACGCTGAGCGTCCTCCACGACAATCAGAATTTAAGCGTTCTTGTGGTCGGTCGGTCGGTCAAGATCACGCCGTATCGAATCTGCAATCGGAAAGTAGATCAAGTTGAGTCCGCACAACTATCGACACATCCATCTGACATCGAGTTCGAGTTCGATAAAAATAAAGATCCATATCCGACAATATCGAGGTGTCTGACTCCTTGCTCCTCACCGCTTGACGAAGCAAGCGACTTTCGTCCCCTTGCGCCTCACGCGAGACGAATCCAGCAAGAAAGTGCGCCGCGGAAACCGGCGCTCCGTTCATCTCAGCAGATTCGAGACCGTTCGCGTATTTGTTCGCGCGAAAAGCGCGAAAAGCGCGAACAAATACATGTATTAAGAGCGTTACAAAAAAATAAATGTCCGAGTGACAAACGAAAACGCTATTGGGTACGCTCGTACGGAGAAACTTTCCGCACGTGGTGCGTTACGGGGCGAATAAACGGCCTTATTGTTTACAGGGATGTACAGGGACTTAGGATCCGATTGACGCGTACTATGTACACGCACACACGTGATCAGAGTCGCGCGCCAGTTTGTTTTCCTGCTACTTGAAGAGTAGCTATTTAATCGGCCGGGCGCAATGTGTCATCAACGTCGTCGTCGTTGGCGTTGAACGACGAGCGACGATTCTCGATTGCGCTCCGGCACTCCGGGCACGTGCAAGATCGCAAACGCAAGCAATGTAAGCGCGGCAAGTCCGTTGCTCCTTGGATAATGTGCCGTAATTGACGATATATTTACGTATTATATACGGACGGGTCGCGAGCCTTAAACACTTGTGTTGCGGTGTTGCGTTCTCTTCCCATGCAGAACGGTCCTTTCCGAGCATTTTCGCTACCACGCTCCTCTTTCTTCTCCCTGCGTCTTTGTTGCGTCTTTTTGCTCGTCTTTTGTTTGTTGCAACGGGCTCGGGCAACGGCCCGCGCCGCGCCGCGCCGCATATGCGAAGCGATATCGTCCGCTGCGAATATGGAAACTTTGGAAGCAGAACCAGTGTTTGGGAGAAAGAAAACGCGAAATCGCGAGTAGAGGGACAAACGTGTTGTGTTTCTCGATGATGGCGCGCAGTGTCAGGCGCGCGTGTCGCAGCTGCAAACACAACAACAACAGGCTCTATCGGGGCGTCCTCGAAGCGGCGGCGACGGCGCCAATCGAAGGACCGCGCGCGCGCGCGCGGTCTCTCGAGCGACGTCGTCGTCACCACGTCACGTCACGTCACATTTCGGATACATTATAAGGGGAAACAGACCGGCTAATGACTAAATCTTTCTTATTGCGATATTAATTAGCTACGGCAGAAAGTCATTTTCAGAAGAGGAAAACCGAACCGGAGAAGGGGATAGCGCGCGAGACCATACCACAAGTGCATATTTCCTATGTGACACACGATATAAAGGCACTGTCGTCGTGATAGGACGATGGTGTGGAATGACTGTCTCCGTCTCGCCCGTCTCAGCGCGCGAGATCGTATCCACATTGTTCAACACCGAGACAGAGACAAACCGTGGTAATATCTGAAACAATCGGCGGCAGGCAGACCTTGGTTAGCCGCGAAGCGTGTAGGTCGCGCCGCTTCGCCAACCGTACCGTACCTCGAAGACAATGACTGTTTTCGAGGATACACGACGAGGGCGAAAGACTTGTACGACCTTTTTACCTTCCTTCCACTTATCTCTCGCGTTTACGCGAGCGAGCAATGTCCAGCGTCGTCTCGACGTTACGTAAGTTTGCCGGTTTAACTTGGTTAGCGCGGAACCATCGGCGAGCGGACGAAGACGGGAGAGGGGGGGAGAGAGAGAGAGAGAGAGAGAGAGCTCTCTTGCGGCGAGAGGAGGGGGAAGGAGAGAAGGTTCTCTCGCGATGCCTCTCAGCGAAGGCGAGAGAGGAGAGAACGTGTGGTGTAAGTCACACGCGAACGCGGGAACCTTGAAGAAGCTGACATTCGTTCCGTTGTATTTTCCGGCGCAGCGGCTTCATCTTTAATCGTCTCTAAATTCGCTCGCGGCGCTAAACAGCGACGAAAACAGAAACCATTTACACAACATCATTCAAACAACATACTCCTTCGACGTTACTCTGGCGCTGAGAGAAATATCGATGTTGAAGCTAAAATTCGCGAGTGTCGAATCGTCGAGCGCGCGTAGCTCTCAGGGGAGCTACTCTGTATGCTTTCTGTATGATTTTTCAACTATCGCGATTGCGTGATTATGGGGGAAGCTTCGTAGCGACTGCGAGTCCGCGAATTACCACCAATCGTTATACCGGGAGGAAATGTACCCCCGGTATGATGTACCCCTGTATACAGCTAATTAGCTCGGTCAAACGGTTTCGCTTCAGCTTTATTCGGCTTAACCGCCGAACAGAGGCGATAACTATCTCGAGACGGCCATCCCCTTGTTTTCGCGAGACCATCGAGTGTGTCCGAACTGCTCTACGAAGCTGCTTTCTACTTAAAGTCCGCCCTGTTGTATTTTTGTTACTTTGCCGAGGGAGAAAATATTGTTGAGTGTGCGCGCGAGGGGTTAATTGTCGCGCGTCGCTTGCTCCAGGCTATCACACGCTGATATTACGGGGAGCGGGGATATCAGGGGGGAACGTTCTCTCGCTGTGTGCGTGTGCGTGTGCGTGTGTGTGCGCGCGCATCGCGGCCACCGTGCTACATTCAGCTTTCGTGTATCTTCACATTTTACAGCAGATTCATATCCGCTGAATAATGTTCCGCTTCAATTCATTCGCTCGATATTGATTTATTTGTTTTTTCCAATTGCGAGACGGGGGCACGGCCCAAACACGGCCGCACAGCCGAAATTAGTGCTATTGTTCAACTTGAAGTTTTACAGGACAGAAATGTAGAACGATAGCAGAATCGCGCTTCAATCTCGCTTCAAAGCATCTTGCTCAGTAGTAGCTTGTACTTTGAGCACACCCTGTACATGGCATACCCGTAGCAGCTCGTCGATACGGCTCGTTGCACCTGCGACAGCGGAGCGTGTACGATTATTCCCCGAGTATACGTGCGCGCGCTCGTTTACCCGCTTGAAATCGCGACCCTGCGACCTTCGCCGTGATATTCACGTACCACAAGGCCACCTTCTACACGTTCTTATTTGTACGTAGCGGTTACACGCACGTACGTTAAAATTCAGACAGTGGGAATCCGTGGGAATCCGGTTTTCTGCGCTGTCAATATAATGCGCGATACAAACATCGGCCGCTGCGAGATGCTTACGCGCGAGATGCTGATTTTATTCAGGGAATGAAGATTGAACGTGTGTGTATACGCGGGGATTCGTCGTCGCGTTATTTCCGCGCTTGAGCGGTTTACGAAATCTTCTCTCCTTGTTCTCTCTCTCTCTCTCTCTCTCTCTCTCTCTCTCTCTCTCTCTCTCTCTCTCTCTCTCTCTCTTTTCCCCCTTTCCTTGCCCGTTGCCATCCTAGGAGGAAATTATTCGCTCTCACACACACACACACACATACACGAGCTCCGATGAAATTATGAAGGAGAGCTCGGTCATTTATCGAATCGGTCGATAATCGACCGGCAGATGTCCATTTTTATACCATTACGTTGTTTACGACTCAAGAGAATGTAATTTGAAAATTGTGTAATGCACACACAAGGTAATATGTGACATCATACCGACTATGTAAAATTTAATTAAAAGGTCACTCGACGCTTCGATACGTTACGCTTCGATGACACGCAGGAGACACGATTAAATAATAAGTCGCTAAAATAACAAAGACTACATTTACTACATAATAATCTCCTTACACAAGCGTGGAGTACGCGACAGTCCCCGCCCTCCTTGTTTTACACAGTGCTTTAACCACGACACAACTCTCATTCACGTAGGACGCTGAGAGAGAGAGAGAGAGAGAGAGGGGGGGAGAGGGGGGGATAGAGAGAGAGGGGGGGGGAGGGGGAGAGAGAGAGAGAGAGAGAGAGAGAGAAGAGAATGCTGAGACCGCTGCTGGTCGCGATTAATTTCGCATAGTGGAGCACTCTCGCATTAAAAACGAATAGAAATTGTATTTGCAGAAGCGACTATTTCGTTTCACTGATACAGGTTGTAAAGATGTAAGCTTCTTTCTTGCAAAAGAAAGATGACGCGCGCTTTTGTTCGCGTGGTGTTTCTCAGAGAAAGAGAGAAAGAGAGGCGGGGGGGGAGGTATTGAGAGGAGATTGGACATTGCTCGATATGTACCCTGGGGAATGCGAGCGACAGCGCGCGATAGAATTGACAATGCGCTCGGTGGAAAAAAGACGTGGTCGCAATTGGCAATATTCTCTCAAGCCGATGATTTGCGCTTCGCGTCGTGTTGCCGCAACATGAGTGTGAACGTGAACGTAAACGTAAACGTAAATGTAAATGTAAACGAAGGTGCGTCGCAGCGCGCTGCACCTGCGAGAGAAACACGGGCTCGCAGCTGCAACGCGAGCGCACGCCCACTCGAGAGCTACGCCACCGAGTCCGTGCACCTAGGCTGAAATCGCGCGACCCCGTGACCTTCTCCCGGTGACCCAGGTACCGAGTTGCCCTGCACGTGGCACGTCGCGCTATATAAAGTGCGGCTGCATATAGATCTCTCTCTCTCTCTCTCTCTCTCTCCCCCCTCTCTCTCCCCTCCCCTCTCTCCCCTCCTGCCCCCCCCCCTCTCTCTCTCCCTCCCTTCCTTCCTTTCTCTCCCTGTGTTCCGCGGCGCTTTCAGGGCCGTATGCGACCGCCGTGGTCGCCACTGTGCATTCGCTTCATTGATCGTTCTCTTCTCTCTCACTCCCTTTCTCCCTGTCTCTGCATCGTGTAGCGCGTGTCGGCGAGTTCGCAGGCGAGCAATACAGGCGTACTTAACATGGTGAACTTTAGACCTGTTTTGTTATCAGATTACATGCTCCCGCATCGAAAGGCCGTCCATTTTTTAGCGTGGCGAGGTCCGCGTACTTTTCGCTCTATTGACGCGCGGTGCGAGTTGATTGGAAAGGTCACTCCCGCGCATACGTTTGCCATACGACTATGATTGCACGCGGCGATATGAATTTATACACACCTTACCCGCGGCGCGTTAAAAGCCGGAAAGGGATACAAAAGAGATGTGATGATCTCAGAGATCAAAGACTCTCTCTCTCTCTCTCTCTCTCTCTCTCTCTCTCTCTCTCTCTCTCTGTGCACCCTACCGCTACGCTATGTCAAGCATTGCCAAGCAAATGTCCCGAGATTCATAGTTTGCGTCTCGTTGAATCTTGCAAACTCCGCGAGATTGTCGATGCAAGATCCAATCTCCGCCCTAATCGTTAGGTACATTTCTGGCGATCTCAAAGCTATTTGACACGTCTCGCCTCGTTTACGCCTGAATACGCGGGGAAGCGCTGCGTGCGCTCCAGATGCATGATATTTTGACTTGGCACGGCCGCGCCGTGCCGTCAACGAGCACGGGGGGGGGGGACCGGTGTATTCGTTTAACCTATGTGCGCGTTCACGACATCTATCTAATCTGCGATCTTATTTTCGCCAAAGATCATCACAGAGAGAGGAAAACATTGGTGTGTGCGTGTGTGCGTGTGTGTGCGTGTGCGTGTGTGTGTGTGTGTGCGTGTGCGTGTGTGTGTGTGTGTGCGTGTGCGTGTGTGTGTGTGTGTGTGGTGCCCCCGGTGATGCCCGCGGTGTGTTGTAAATCAGAAACGGGGTGTCGTGTCACATCGCGGGAATCCTATTACGGCCGTAATGAAAATGGCGCGAAAATATTTTCGTATCGTGATGTACCCCAGCCATACGGATTACTCTCGCTGTCGCCGTATTTTCAACTTATCGCGTCATGTGTTTGACGAAAAAATATCGGATAAGCTGGCACGGCAGAATCGTCGAGCAAGCTTCATATCCCTTTCTTGACATCGGCTCTCCGTAGTTCGCAGTTTCGCGTGAAACACTGATACGCGATACGCGCTTTTCTCTTTCTCTCTTTCTCTATCTCTTTTTGGAACATCCAAAACAGGAGAAAGAAGAAAGGTCGTTGTTTAAGAATAATATCATTATTTCATCACCTCAGTATTCTTATCTTTATCCACATTTGATCTATATTTTGAATTTTAGTCAGCAACGTATTGATTTTGGGCATGGACACATAATGAGGAATGGAGCATTCGCTTCATTCCTTAAAATCTCTTTATCGTTATTAGTTCCTTTGATAATTTGCTCATTTTATATTTGCGCGAACCTACGGTCGCTCGTCGACAGATTGTAAAGACGATGATGGTGTGTGTATGTGTGTGTGTGTGTGTGTGTGTGTGTGTGAAAGAAAGATACGAAATCGCGCGTCTTATCTATTCGGACTTGTACACGCGCGCGTGGTACAAGTCTAAATATTTATTACGGTACAACGTAAGCGAGAAAGTGCCGCGTTGTGTACTCGCAGAATTGTACAAAGTGGCGCTCTGTTCTCCGCTTATAATGGACTTTTTCTCTTCTCTACATCGCATGACCCAGCCCATCTTCCCGTATCATCCTGATTGCTCGAATTTTACTTGCTAAATTTAGATGTCCGCAAGGTGCGTACATTGTGTGCACGGTACATTAACGGAGCACACTGGCCCACAAGAAGCGCCTCGCGAATTGCGCGCGAATTATAACGACGACGCCATCGATATAATGTAAACCGAAGAGTGAGCGAGTTTAGTCTCACTCGGACGAAATGGAAATGGCGAAAAGAAGAAAGACGAAAGAGAGAGAGAGAGAGAGAGAGAGGGGGGGGGGTGAGATACATGTTGTGAGATAAATGTTAATAACAGAGAAAACTTTGTCGTCGCATCATTTTGCAGCATTTCCTATGAGAGACTCGCAAGTGACAAACCTTTAACTTAATGCCATTGCGTGGATCCGCCAGAGCGGCATAAGTCAAGCTACGGAGGTGTCATTAATCCAATGCGACTTTTTTCGCGGGTTCAAGGACTGGAACGCCAGGGACGCCAGGCACTATTTTCGTACAGTCGTGCATATGTACAATCGCGTGGGTTGTATGTGCAACGTTATAACGTTGGCCCAGTGTGGGAGCAGCATCCGGTCGCAGCTGCGTGCAGGAAACTGTTGAAAACTCTCCCCCCCCCTCTCTCTCTCTCTCTCTCTCTCTCTCTCTCTCTCTCTCTCTCTCTCTCTCTCTCTCTATTTGTCCATCTATCCATCTCTTGCTATCTTTATTTATATCGAACGCATCGACGAAAACTTACGAATTTCTTCACTGTCTCTTTCATTTCACCAGAGTTTTTCGCGCAGTCTCTTCGCGAGAAGAGGTGGTAGAAAAGTGCAAAGAAATGGGAAATTAACGTCACGCATGCGACGCGACATCATACCGTTTCGTACGTTTTACACGCGCTAAAAAATGTCCGCGCAAGATATTTTAATCTATCATACCTCTGCTATCTCTGAGAAAGAGATAGTATTAATCGACTAATAACGAAACATTTGACTCGCGCCAAAGCCGATGAGATCTCGAGCCGTGATTTCTCGTTCACGCTGCAAGATTCTCTCGCGGAAGATCGTACGTCTATGAATTCGACGCGATTTATCACAGTTTCGTCATGTATATACGTATCGCGAATGTTGGACGATTTATGGCCGGGTCGGTCAACAAACGGCGGGGATTTATAGCGAATTTACGATCTCGGAGTAGCTCGCTCTCGCATGTAGCACGTTAGCGCGAAGGCGACGACCGGTCGGCGCAAGCAGCAACGGCAACAGCAATAGCAGCGGCATCAGCGGCATCAGCGGCATCAGCGGCAGGACGATGATGCGCCTAAAGGTGCGCGCATACAGAGGTCGGCGGTCTATGGCTCTCTCGCGCGCGCGTGCGGTGGGAAACTGGTTTTCAGTTTCGGAAGAGTGTTCAGATTGTCAGACGGTGACGTCACCCTGTGTAAAGACCGAGCCGCGGCCCTCTCTGTGTAACGATAATAATAACTGAAAAATCGCGTTCCTTTGCTCTCGCACGCGACGACCGATCGTTACCGCCCTCGTCTCGTCCTCGTCGTCCTTCGTTGCTCTGCTGCCGACGCCGACGCCGACGCCGACGCCGCCACCGCCACCGCCGCCGCCGCGATTAATGTCCGTCGACGAGAAGCACAGCCTCCAAGGAGAGGAATCGGGGTGGGCCGCACAACGCGATTGGCCTCGCCAACTGCGACGGATCGATTCGTCACGATGTTCGCGCGGGATATCGATGTCACGGTGCGTAATCGCGCGAGAAGACGATGTCTCTGAGAGACTGGGCAGGACGATCAATTAATTCCAATTACGATTTTTACTTGTAGATAAATTATAGCTTGTGATATAAACTAGGCTATCGTGTGTGTGTGTGTGTGTGTGTGTGCGTAATAGATGAAGAAAGAAAGTATTACAAAAATAATAAATAATGCAATTTGGAATTTGTCTCTACATAGGTTATATTTAATCTTAAAGAACTTTATCTCGAAAAAGCCTGAGGTGTTGGGTATTGGCCGTCGCTGAGTCGCTTATCAGACATCCGTCGTCGAAACTCGCTGAATCGCATATTCGCACGATGAGTAACCAACACGACACTGAGTATCCGCCGCCGCCGCCGCCGCCGCCGAGTCGCATCCCGATCGCGTTGCGTCGAGCGACGCATCATATCCCGTCGTCGCGCGATTCAGCATAATGCGGAAAGAAGAATGACCGTGTCGAAGCCGCTGTTGCCAGAATAATGCTGTCCCTTTAACAGCGGTTTCTTCAACCATCGCCTCAAAATCCTTTCTCTCCCTTGGTCCCTTGGAACAATATACACATGTGTATTGTACTTCTCTAACGAAGATAGCAGAAGAAAAGGAGGAGGGAGGAGGTGGGAACCTTTCCCAAACCGTAATGTTGGACCTTTATAGTGTTAGACGTGAGATCGAAATTCCATCGAGATAAAAATTGCTCCATATGTTCACTGTAGAAAATGTGCTCTTTTGCGAGAATCGCGTCAATTTTCTCTCGTAAAATTTATCTTCCAGCAGCATTTGCACTTTTCAACGGAAACGATCATTAACCCGACATCTCGCTGTTTGAAGATAATCGGCCGTGGGTTGACCGTTGAAGGGAATCAGTTGTAAGAAAGCGACGTGATGGAAGTGGGACAAACTCTGCATATGCGCGCGTAACGTTAACCACGCGTGTCCAACTATTTCACACACTATTCAGCGCTTTTGAGCGCGCGCGCGCGTGCTTATACACACGCACACACCGGTATAGGTTTACATCGAATCTAAAGTTAGCGCGGACTGACGAACGGTGCACTTTCATATTACTCATTTGAGCGAGGCTGCTGTACGAGCTCAATGTCATCGCCGAAAGCACGCGCGCAGTCTTGCAAACGCGTCGACAAAATTCCACAAATAGATTAAATCCTGACTTTCTCAGAGACGTTTCGCTCTCAGCGACTCTACCCGACCGTGGTGCGAGCTTGGAATCGTGAATGAATCTATAATAATCATTGTTGTTATTATCATTTCTTTATCCTTCTCTATATTTTGCGCGCGCGCGCACGCACGAGCTTGGGACTTTTGACGCGTCTGAGAGAAATTGGGTAGAAATTGGGTAGAAAAAGAAAATGGAGGCAGGAAAGAAATGTTTGACAGGGAATGAGTTGAGAGAGAGAGAGAGAGAGAGAGAGAGAGAGACACGTGTAGACATGTCGCGTCGAACGATTCTCTTCTCTCGATGCGACGACGCGCGATTTTGCGTGCGAATTAGCAGCTCAGACTCGCTATCGGCCGCGCTATCGTTTGATTTATCAGAGACGATTAATCTCCGCTGGTAGATAAGGTTTATCCCGAGCGCGCGCGCGCGCGTGCAAACAACGCCGTTTGCATTCATTGAACCGTAGTAGAGGCACGACGCTTGGCAATCTTAATGAGTACCAGCAGCGCGAGTCTCTCTCTCTCTCTCTCTCTCTCTCTCAGTCAGAGCGACCGCGTTATCGGTCCGCACCGCTGGACGCGCGGCCGCTGGTCGCTTTTAGCCAACCAACAAACGTACGAAAGAACCGAGGGTGGAGGAGGGAGAAAGCGGCTTTTAAAAGACGGCCCACACGGGAAACAAAACGCGCGCAGCGCAGCGAACATTTCGGCAGAAAAGAGTTCGGAAAAACAGTCTCGGTGCTTTGCTAATGCGTCGCGCGACGCTTAATGGATGCTGGTTGGGCCCCCTCCGCGCCCACGAAAACCGATGACCCAATCGGATCGCGCGAGTATCGACGAGCGATGATTGCGATCCTCTCTGTGTCCGCGCGTGTCGACTTGACTCTCGAAACGATACTCCCCGAGCTAGAGCTCGCATTTGATATTAAACATACGGTCGTTTCCTTCAATCCCTTTACGGGCACGGGACTTTTTCTGATAAACGCAGTGATTTTTTTTTCTCTACCGGTGTTCTACCGGTGGTGGTACAGAACACTGTTTTGTATGTTAATGTACGATCTATTTTACAAGTGGAACTCTCGTTCTTATGATGAAGCCGAAGGCGGAACGAGTAGGCTTCGCGCCGATTCACTTCATTATCGTCGCCGTATTTGCTGGCGGAGGAGCTCCGCCAATCAGCTTGCTCTCTCTCTCTCTCTCTCTCTCTCTCTCTCTCTCTCTCTCTCTCTCTCTCTCTCTCTCTCTCTCTCTCTCTCTCTCTCTCTCTCTCTCTCTCTCTCTCTCCTCTCTCTCTCTCTCTCTCTCTCTCTCTCTCTCTCTCTCTCTCTCTCTCTCTCTCTCTCTCTCTCTCTCTCAGTGCTCTCTCTCTCTCTCTCTCTCTCTCTCTCTCTTTCTCGGTGCTCTCGACAGTACGGAATGCAGTACGAAACTGTGCGCAGTCATACGGTTTATCGTTGTTTTCAAGGTTGTCTACGCTTCCCTCCATGTGGCTCATAAGTATTCATCCACGGGGTTCGGGAACAACCGTCTCTCGTCGGGCACTGATAATATATAACGACGACCGCGCGCGTCTCGCGCAACGGCAAATTTGTCAAATTTGTCACAATGATACAGTTCAACGTACATCTATATATACATATACATAATAGGACGCAATAGCGCGCAAGGAAAACTCAATCGTGCGGCCTTTCTCGTAACTTTTGAATTTTTACCACTTACTTAGAGAAGAGAGATCTCTGTCGAAGAGAATCTGTAGTTTTTAAGAAATTTTTCAGTCTTCTTCTCTTCCTCCTGTCGGTTGGCGTTGCCGTTGAGCCGCCGTGTATCACTGCGACGAACGTCGCAGAATCCGAAAGTTCCAATCGTTTGAAACATGGACGTCACATGCCACGTGTACGTGAGTGACCGTTCCTAATTCTTACGCCTCGCTCCCGGCCTTGATTTGTCGGCCGTGAAACACGCTGTTTGCTCGGGATGATACGAGATGGTCGTCTTGTCATTTCTCCCGGATTTAGTAGCGTGGTCGCTTGAATCATCGTTGCTGTAGGTCAGATCGATGCTCACCCTTCTTCTTCTTCTTCTTCACATCTTCTCCATGTCCGCAAATATCTCTCGAGACAACGAAAGCGCAGGAGGAAGGAATCGTATGCGTATAAAGTAACGATATATATATATATTTTTTTTTTTGCGTTTCGTGACAGAGGTGAAACGAATGAAAAAAACAGTAGGGAGGAATGAGAAATTTCGCACAAGATATCGCGGCGCTCTGTCGTGCTTCTTCTCGAGCGTCGTCGAGCGCGCGCGCACGTCTTTCCTTCCTTTCTTCCTTCCATCCGTCGTCGATGCGCGCGAATGTATCGTGTGTGTGTGTGTGTGTGTGTGTGCGTGCGTATATACGTGCGCGAGTTTCGAGCGTTGCACTGTCGTCGTCGTGCTGTTTGCGTCTGGTCAAGGTTGGCCGACACTGCCGCCGCCGCCGCCGCCACCGCCGCCGCCGCCGCGCGCCGCCGCCGCCGCCGCCGCCGTCGCCGGTACATGCGTATATAATCGCGCTTGTACGCGTGTACGCGTGTGTGTATGCGTGCACGCGGTATAATCATACACCGTCACACCGGCGGCGTTGGCCTTGTGGCCATTCTAGTGGCCTCGTCCCACCCTCTGTACCGACCGACACACGTCGCGTTAAAGTCGCGCTTACGGCCGCTCGTTGTGCGAAATTACTCAATGCGCTATACTATACGACCACGACCACGACGACGTGCGATTAGTATCAACGAATAAATTTAATTGCCGTCTCGTAGCGTAGAGATCGTACTAGTCGTGGTCATGTGGCCATTACTTTTCTCCTAGAGTAGAGTAGAGAAATGCAACACGGTCGCGCGCGGCGATGTTTTTGTCTCGACACTGAAAGCGCGATTCATCTGCCGCGCCTTACCGTTGGCATTGGTTATGTAATTCTTCTCTTGTGTGGAAGAAGACGTGCGTACGTGCACGAAAAATAGGCGGAAACTGCGTAAAAATTCCTAAATCAACGATATCGAGTCGCATTGAGGAAGGAGAGAATGAAAGATGAAGATGCTCTGTCTCTTGAATATCTAGCCAAAAATCTCTCTCTCTCTCTCTCTCTCTCTCTCTCTCTCTCTCTCTCTCTCTCTCTCTCTCTCTCTCTCTTTTGTGCAACTCTTGGCAAAAGTGAGAAAATTGCAAATTTTCAGAGTTGCGTAGCTTGCTTGCGTGTCGGTGCAAACGATTCGCTCGGAATGTACACGACGCGATTGCATCGCGTCGTGCATTCGCCGCGCGATGCGCTCTATCTCTTGTCGCCGCGTCGCGGAGTCTCTCGCGGCGGCGAGTCTGTCGACGACCTTCGGTCCTCTTTGCAGGCAACCGGCCGACCGCGGCGGCGGTGGCGCGACCGGCCGGCCGGCCGGTTGCGTAATTAAACCAGCGACGCAGCGGCGCTTAATAAACGAGAGTGATGAGCGGCACGCAACAACGACGACGACGACGATGACGACGACGACGACGACGACGACGACGACGACGACGACGACGACGATCCGACACTCGAAATAGAAGTCAGCTTTCGCGAGAGCGAAAGAGCTACGACCTCGACGTATAACTCATCTATGCGCGCGCGCTCGTCGAATCGTTGACACGCGCACGCATATACACTCACGCAGAATGCGAATGCACTGCACGCACACGCATCTCGTGTACACCTCACTACGATCACATGTCCCGAGGTCGCGCGGGAAACCTTTTAATACTCATTTCCGCCGCGATTGCAGCGACGAGGAAATGCCAAGAGAGAAGAAGACGAGAGGGAGGGAGGGGGGGCGGGCGGCGTGCGTGGTGGACGCGCTTTCTCGCCGCTCGTACGCAAATGTCGATTGACGAGACAAAGGTCGCGAGATTTATGATTGTATGATTGTTGTATAATCGATCACGGCATCTACGGCATTTGTCTCTCAAGCCCGACAAACGTCCCGAGAAACGTCCGTCTCTTTATCTCGAGCAAACGGAGCAGAGTCTAAACGGAGCCGATGCTAAATCCGATATCGCAAGGTGTGGAATCCCTGGCCGCCCGCGCGCTATTTTGATCCTGGGTCGTTATCGCAAATTACTACCGGCGCAAACGCCCAGGAAATAATTCCAGTTTTCTCTCTCTCCGTCTCTCTCTCCGTCTCTCTCTCTCTCTCTCTCTCTCTCTCTCTCTCTCTCTCTCTCTCTCTCTCTCTCTCTCCTCTCCCTCTCTCTCTCTCCCTCTCCCTCCTCTCTCTCTCTCTCTCTCTCTCTCTCTCTCTCTCTCTCTGTGCGGTTCGACCGCATAAATCATTTTGTGGGTCACCGGAGCGGCCACCGGAGCCACGTGGCCCCGTTCCACCGGCTGCCGCTCCTCCACTCCTCCTCCTCCTCATCGAACGCTTCTTCGTGCTCGGTCCACGAACTCTCCCGGCCGATATATAACGCGCCGCCTGGCCGTTGCATCGGCCTAAAAATAATCGCCGCATTCGACGGGGCGTCGTCTCTGTAGCGTCGGTCATCTCAAAGTATGTCGACATACCTTCTTCTTATCCCTCGCGCACACGCACACGACTCGGCCGCATAATCATTTGTCTACATAGTTGTTATAAAAATGATGAAACGAGCATACATCTCTCATAATAGCGAGCGGCGAGGCTCTGGTATATTTGTCACGAGAGGAATCGGTGCGTCGCTGGTCAGTGACCATCGATACTTGGCGGTCATCTGGCTGTGTGTGTGTATGTGTGCGTGCATGCATGCATGCAGGGACAACATACTACCATAAATCCCAATCTATCCGTCTGCTGCGCATTTGTCGGTTAGTGATGCGCTTCCGAGCGAGACCGTGGGTCGAGACCGAGTCTCTCTCACTCTCTCTCTCTCTCTCTCTCTCTCTTTCTCACACTCTCTCTCTCTCTCACTCTCTCTCTCTCTCTCACTCTCTCTCTCTCTCTCTCTCTCTCTCTCTCTCTCTCTCTCTCTCTCTCACTCTCTCACTCTCTCACTCTCTCTCTCTCTCTCTCTCTCTCTCTCTCTCTCTCTCTCTCTCTCTCTCTGACTCTGAGAAAGAGCGGAGGGGTGGAATGACGTCAGGCGTGCAATTACCAATGCACTTGACGCGCGTCCGCGACGAACGGATCGTCTCTCATTGCTCGTACGCTCATTGCTCCGGCCACTCTGCTGCTCTGTAAAATCCGTTTCCGACGATCCGCTGATTTATACTGAAACTCGGCGGCAAACCTGTGTCTGTGTATATACCGCTGTTGCATATCCTGTAATATTCAAGAGATAACACACTGATCCAAAGTCGAGGTATAATTTCACCTTAGAATAGAATTTTGTCTTCAATCTTATCCCAGATTACGAGTATAAAGTGGATAACACAACCTCCTTCAAGAGCGGCGGGGCTCTTGACGCTCCTGCGTCTGCCCGCAGAAATATTCGTCGTCGACGTTGCCTGCAAAGTGTCTCTCGATATTTGGAATCGATTGAAATGTCATTTATCTCTTTCTCCCTTACAGCGTGTTACAGCGCGGAGAAAACGCGAATCGCGTGGTACGAACCAGCGAGTACATACATCATGGCCGCCAACAATAATGAACTAAATATAAAATGTATGAATGTCATGTGTCATGTGTCACGTGTAAGAGAGAAGAAGAATCTCTCTACGAGATGGACGGACATATGGAGGTCCATCCATGATTTCACATTTTTTTCAGCACCAAGTGCAAACTTTTCATCTCATCGTCGCGAAGAGAGACGAGAGAGCAAGTGTCGGGCTTCCCTTCGGTAGATTCGAAGAAGCGGAAAAGTGTCATGCGCGCGCGCACGTGTAAACGCGAGAAATCATGCGGATAAATGTTCTACATTCTATAATTCCAAGTTTTGCACTCCCATATAAAACGACGAGGACAAAAGGGACGAAAGAGGCGCGGGTCGCACATTTCTTTTCATTCATTTCCGTACAATTTGTATCTTTACAATGAAGAAAACCCATTTGTCACGCCACCCTCCTCTCCACCCGGACAATATTTTGCGGCCAATACCTGCGGCGAAATGTGCTTTCAACGTGCGACGAAGAATCAACCGTCGTTTTACGAATCCACCGTCATCCTAAAATCTCACTCTCACGGAAGGGAGGGGCGCTTTGTTTCTTCCAACTCTCGTTTTCAAAGCACCGCAACGTCATAAATGCCTCGGTCCGCGCGCATACTACTCGTATCGTAAATGCCAAACGCAGACCTGCTTCTGTAGATTTTTTTCTCTTTTTCTTCGATGCGCGAGATGGTAACTTTAAAATGTCGAAAAAATTGCTTAAATTCTTCATTTTTTTTTTTTTTCCTTTTTTCTTTTGGAAATTTTTCCTTTGAGAATTGGGAAATGAGAATCGTGAGAAATTTGAATTTGAAGAATTGTGCGGTTTGCATCTCGATACATACACACACCTCGCCGTACGTTATTCATTTAGATTCTCGTCTTTGTCTCTCGACTCGACTTGTGTACGTGTAGATCCTGCATACCACACTTGAAAGATACTTGGTATCCTGGATCTCCTGGATCTAGTAAGGTCATCATTTCATATCTCACTCTCTTCAGACACATAAATCTCCAGCTTTTCTCCAGTGTGAATAGGCTGTTACTTAATATTTATAGATCTTCTCGGTACGGTACCATTATATTTAATACGAGAGACACGCGTTTGCACGCGAGGTTCAATCTTCCCTCCCGGAGAAAGGAAAAGAATTCAGCTTCACGCGAGGCGTCGAGGAGAGAAAGAAAAGCTCCTTCGCCGCAGAATTCCTCGGCTAATGATCGCGCATGGCATCGCTCTTCATTCGTGGTTCGACATTACACACCTCTCTCTCTCTCTCTCTCTCTCTCTCTCTCTCTCTCTCTCTCTCTCTCTCTCTCTCTCTCTCTCTCTCTCTCTCTCTCCCTCCCTCCTTTTAGAGGAAGCGCGTCTTTTCGTCTTCCGAATTTGCACTTGCAAAATGATGAAAAATCTTTCGCCAGAAAGATTCTTCGTGCTACCTCTTGGTTCGTTGTCGTATTCTAAAAGAGAGAAGAAACAAAGAGAGAGAGAGAGAGAGAGAGAGAGAGAGAGAGAGAGAGAGAGAGAGAGAGAGAGAGAGAGAGAGTATGAAAAATCGCGCGGACAATCGGATAACAGCAAAATTACATGTAAATGAGAAAATGAGTTGAAGTGATGAATAGAGATTTGTATCTAAAGATTTATATTATATAATGTGCAAGGAGGAGGAGGAGATCGACATGGAGCAGCTTCGTCAGCAGCTCCTCGCAGTCGCACTCGATCCATGCGACGACTACTCAACATCCACTGGCTATATCGACCGAGAGGCGTTGTCCTCGCGCGATAATAGCGAGAGGGGAATGTCGAAGGACGCGGAAGAGACGCCACAAACGTACACGAAGAATCGCGTTGTTCTGCGCGCGGTGTTCTCTCACCGCATTTTAGCGTTTTAGTAGGGAGGATGCGCAAAGAGCATAGAGCAAAGAGCGCGCGCTGATCGACTCAAATCGAAAGGAATTGGATGGAGAAATAGGGAATTTTGCGAGTCGAGACGCGCGAAAGAAAGCAGAGCGCAAATCTGGCGAAACGCGGTCTAAAGATGCATCCCCCATGTATTATATTTTTGTGTGTTGCAGGGCTGAGCCTGGACAGCAATATGTCAATGTCATCGGTGGACCCGCAGAGTCCCCTCGACATGAAACCTGACACGGCCCTCATCAATCCGGGAAACTTTAGTCCATCGGGTGGTCCCAATAGTCCAGGGTGAGCGTCCCGTCTGTTGACTGTTGTAATGTTGTTCGACGACGCAATATCAGCCTTCAGAATGTAAAATTTTGTCTCACGATTCTGTCGCGCGCGGCAGAAGGAGAGAGAGAGAGAGAGAGAGAGAGAGAGAGAGAGAGAGAGAGAGAGAGAGAGAGAGAGAGAGTATATGCGATTACGCGTGAAAGAAATTTGGCATAAATTCGCACAAACGAAGGATCGACGAATTTCGTTTTTACGCGTTTGAATTCAAGTTTCACACCGCGTGTATATCCGTTTGTACAAAGATGAGATGAAAGATGAGATCGACCGGAGAGGAAAAGACTTTCGCGGCGGAAAGACTTTCGTCGGAAGTCGGAACAGACAGAGGGCGGATAGCGCGCGGTAGCGGTAGTTCGATTTATGGACGATTCTCTTTATTCTCTGCTTTACATGTAAGATCCTTCAATGCCGGTTGTCACAGCAACCTCCTGAGCACGTCGCCCAGTGGTCAGAGCAAGACGGTCGCACCTTACCCGCCTAATCACCCCTTATCGGGCAGTAAACACCTGTGCTCGATCTGCGGCGACCGCGCGAGTGGCAAACATTACGGCGTTTACAGGTGAGCTCTTTACAGGTAGCTACGTACGTAATTACGTGACAAATATTTAAGTTAAGTAAGTAATAATACGCGCTCCTTTGCCCCTCCGCGTGAGCAACACAAATACACGGTGAGTTTGTTTTTTTTTTTTGTTTGTTTGTTTTTTTACTGACCGAACATTTTGTCGCGGTGTTACGGTTTTTATTGTCGACAGGGAAGATGTCTTTACGGAAGATGTTTCAAGTCGGGATTGTACATTCGTAGGAAAACAAATCAAATACATAGTCGCGAACGTAGAAAAATATGTGATTCTCGCTCGTCGTATTTGCGCGAATACAAGTTCGAACCTTGTATTCGCGCATGCCCGTGTGTGTGTGTGTGTATAGAATAATTGACGTTCGATTCGATTGCGCGATGGCAATCGTCGAAAGCGAGCTCGTTTGCTCGTATATTTCTCTCGTCTCGCGAACGTTGCGCTTCGCTACCGACTATGTAAAGCAAGAAAAGTTCTCGTTTTTCACTGTCCATCGTTCTTTGCGAGGAAAAAGGAAGAAAGCGACCGCGCGTCGCGAAAGACGAGGAAAGGAAAGGTTCGACGATATATACGCACGTCAATATGAATTTCATCGCGTTCAGCGACTTTTCCATGAGCGCGCGCGGCGGCGGTGGTTCAAGGTTCGCTTCGAATTCGCTTGATAATCCTGACCTTCGTTAACGGAATCACGAGCGCGACCGCGCGACGCGAATAATTCCGATAGTCCCGGAATACAATAATAACGAGCGCGCGCACACTACGCTCATTATCCATGTATCGTTATACCTCTACCTACAGCGACACGTGACGATAAGAAACGTTCTCACCGACGGATAAGAACGTTTTGTTTTTGCCGATTATCCTCCAAGTAACCTCCGCGACCTGTGTGTGGTCTCTCTTACAATAGTACAAAAGAGAAACGGCGCAAGATTTGCGGTCGACACGCGCGCGCCGCGCCGCGCCGCGCCGCAGCCGGACGAATAATTCGGTCGGACGACGAAACGAGTTTGCACGGAGAGAAATGTTCATCCGCGCAACGTTGGTTCCCCTAACTCGGGAACTTTGTCGCGAGTACACGTAACCATCGACCTTTCCTCAATTATTTAGCGCTCGATAAGTCTCGAGGCCGTCTAGTGTCTTTACTCGAGGGGTCGGCGGGTGTATTAACTTGTGTTCGTGAGATGTGCTATGTCGCTGCGTCGCTATATATATATATATATATATATACACACACACACACACACACATATATATACGCTCGTCTCGTCGCGGGTTCAGCTCTCAAACTTTCCGTTTCGTGTAACGTCTGCGCGCTTGCAATCGCGCATTAGTTGCTGCAGCAATTACACTCGAGTAGATTTTCAGTCATCTTGCTCTCACGTTACGTAACGTGACGGACGACTTCTTTCGCGAAATTGTATGTGTCGCGATGCTGAACTTTGGAAACTGAACGTTGGGCGTTGTATGTTAGTCGCGGCGCCATAGAGTGTCGTGAAACAAAAAGAAGAAAAAAAAGAAAAAAGAAGTGGAAGAAGAAAGAAGAAAAGTCGAAAGCGAAACGTTGCGTCGCGCGTTTGCATAATCGTGCGTCAGTGCGTCGAACTGTTGCCCGGTGGAATAATAAAAATGTCGACGAACCAACACGCATCGTCGCATTGTCGCGTCACGTCGTCACGACACGGACAACGGCGTGTAACGCCGTGTCTCGTCATCGGCGGCGCTGCGCGAGAAGAAACTCGATAGTGGGTGCGACGACGCGATCGCAACGCACGGGGTTGGTTGCCTGTTGTAACTCCTCGCGTATCGTCTTTCGTGTTGCACAGAGCTACAACTGTGCGATCGTGCGCTCCCGCGGTGCACGCATCGTCGTCGCATTGCGTGCGCGCGTCTTCGAAACGCACGCAACGCTGAAAGGAACATCTGCGATGACTTTTATGCGCGAACACGCAAACATCAGCCCTCAGCGCATTCGCTGAGTCGTCGGTTATAATAGCTATTCCGCACTCTCTGTCAGTCGCGTCTACAATTATCGATGCCGAAACGACGCGTTGTATTCTTTATTCTTGTGGCACTCGAAATTATTCTCCCCCTCCCCCCCCCCTCCCCGTTCTCTGCCGCTCGCGTCGCGCGAGCAGCTTTTATTCTTCCATGGGACGATGTGTCTCGTTGTGTCTATTCTGAATCTGAATTGAAAAGCGAATAATAATAATTGCGATCGTCAGAGTGCGAATTCTACGGCGCGATTGTCAGCAAAGATTGTCGCGGCGGAGACTTGTCCGACGCTGAAAAGATCACAAATCTTCTGTTCGTTAGTACACATAACATCCAAGCGTTTGCGCGACGCGCAATTAAGGCGATCGCGCGCGCGCGAATCCGAGATAGCCTCGATAGCTGCTGGCTGAACGATATTAGCCCGTTGGCCGCCAAAGTGCCGCGCCTGCCCCCAAAAATATCATTACAACCTGA
>NW_020229895.1:52500-132500 GCF_003227715.2 Harpegnathos saltator
AATAATTATCGTACGCGCGGCAACCGCGTTAAATCACCGCCTCGGCTCGGCACGAGCTCTCAGGCTTGAAATTCCAAGCCCGCGTCTCTCAAGCTGAGAATTTTTCAAAGCGGAACATTTCATCGTGTTAGCCCGAGAGAGATGGATGCTTTTTAGAAAAATCGAACAACAAACAACAAGCGTGAAGATGTTGTTTGTGACTCCATCGGAAATTGAATCATTACACCAGATTCTAATATAATTGCGAATAGCTCGTGATACAAAATTACAGGGAAATAATATTGTCACGCGTCCGAATGAAATAAGTAATTTCAATCAGGATAAATAATATCACACACATCATGAACATATCATCATTTTCCTCAGTCCGATTGTACTCCACATTACTAAAAAGGAAAAGAAACAAGTCTCAGTCTCTCTCCCTCTCTCTCTCTTTCCTTCTCCCTCTCTCTCTCTCTCTCTCTCTCCCCCCCCTCCCTCCCTCCCTCCCTCCCTCTCTCTCTCTCTCTCTCTCTCTCTCTCTCTCTCTCTCTCTCTCTCTCTCTCTCTCTCTCTCTCTCGCATTTCTCCGAGATGTAAATTTCGAAAGCAACAATTTATTACATTCGACCGTTTTTCACGGAGGAAATTTGTCACGTCACAGGTTTAGAGTGACGAGCGTGTAAATTGTAACTTACTTATTGCGCGCGACTAACGCGCATATTTCTATTTAAAATAAAAAAATAATTTGCGCGAAACTGCATCATAATGAAATATAATATCATCGCGACGAGTCGTCGTCGTCGTCGTCGTCGTCGTCGTCGTCGTCGTCGTCGTCGTCGTTGTCGTCGTCGTCGTCGTCGTCGTCGTCGTCGTTGTCGTCGTCGTCGTCGTCGTCGTCGTCGTCGTCGTCGTCGTCGTTGCACTTGTCTGAATAAAGTTCTTGTCTTTCAGCTGCGAGGGATGCAAAGGATTCTTCAAGCGAACCGTGCGCAAGGATCTGTCGTATGCCTGCCGTGAGGAGAAGTCTTGCATCATCGACAAGCGGCAGAGAAATCGCTGTCAGTACTGCCGGTACCAGAAGTGCCTGACGATGGGTATGAAGAGAGAGGCGGTGCAGGAGGAGCGTCAACGCACCAAGGAGCGCGATCAGACCGAAGTGGAGAGCACGAGCAATATGCACGCGGACATGCCGATCGAGCGTATCCTCGAGGCGGAGAAACGGGTCGAGTGTAAGATCGAACATCAGGGAAATTACGAGGTAAATATTCATGCTTGATTGAGAGCGCGATGTGGACGCTCTCTCTCTCTCTCTCTCTCTCTCTCTCGCGCGCGCGCGCGCGCGCATACACACACACACACTAGCTCGAAACGCTCAAAACGCCGTGCGATTCGAGCGAGAAATGTCGTCGGGATTTTTATACAGAGTACATTCATTATGCCCGCCGTTCCAGGAAGAACGCCAACGATGTTTAGCGGTGTTACTTTCGTCGCTCGCGGTGGTTCCTCGTGGAACGGCGCTTGATTTACTCGCTCCGCTTTGCAACGACAATGAATCGCTCCTACTAATACGGCATCTTCTGTGATGCGCAGAACGCAATGTCGCACATTTGCAACGCTACGAACAAACAGCTGTTCCAGCTGGTGGCATGGGCGAAGCACATCCCGCACTTTACCTCGTTGCCGCTGGAGGATCAAGTGCTTTTGCTCAGGGCAGGATGGAACGAATTGCTGATAGCCGCCTTCTCCCATCGTTCCATCGACGTGAAAGACGGTATCGTTCTGGCGACAGGCACGACGGTGAATCGAAATTCGGCGCAACAGGCGGGTGTAGGCACGATATTCGATCGTGTGCTCTCGGAGCTAGTGTCGAAGATGCGCGAAATGGAAATGGACAGGACCGAGCTTGGATGTCTTAGGTGAGCGATCAAAGATACCCCTAACCCCCCCTCTCTTTCTCTCTCTCTCTCTCTCTCTCTCTCTCTCTCTCTCTCTCTCTCTCTCTCTCGATCTATCCTAATATCCTTTACTCTTCCTTCGTATTTTACAAGTCGGCTTGTTCTCGAAACTTGGAAAACAACATCCACATGATGTAAATCGCAAACGACAACAACTATGTATGGTGCCAACATATGTGTGGGATGTGAAAGCAAGACTTGAAGTGCAATTCCTCTGCTTTTATCCTTTTTCTTTTCCTTCTTGCCCCTGTATGCGAATATGATTATGTTGTATAGCGTATGATTATTACACAGATCCATTATTCTCTTCAATCCCGACGTGCGAGGCCTCAAGTCTGTCCAAGAGGTCAATTTGCTGCGCGAAAAAATCTACGCCGCTTTGGAGGAATACACTCGTATGTCCCGGCCGAACGATCCCGGCAGGTTCGCTAAATTGTTGCTTCGCCTGCCGTCCATCCGTTCGATCGGTCTCAAGTGCCTGGAGCACCTGTTCTTCTTCAAAGTGATCGGCGACTCACCGATCGACGATTTCCTCATGGAGATGCTGGAGTCGCAATCGGATCCTTAGGAGCAGAAGGTGTGCCGCGTCCTGGGGCACACCGACTTGTAAAAAAAAAAGAGGAAAATGACGACGACGACGACGACACAACAACAACAACAACAACAACAACAATAACAACAACAACAACAACAACGACGACGACGACGACGACGATGACGACGGCGACGGCGACGATAAAAGAACGTAAAACATAATTATCAGTTACGTACTTGACGTATAACCATTTCTTTTTTCTCATCCTTGCTGTGGATGATCCCTCCCGCAGATCGTCATTCGCGCGTCAAATGAAACGGAATTTACTTACTTTTTCTCACCGCGCGCGCGTGCGTGCGTGCGTGCGTGCGTGCGTGCGTGCGTGCGTGCGTGCGTGCGTGCGTGCGTGCGTGCGTGCGTGCATGCATGCGTGCGTTAATCCCCATCTTCCCTTTTCTCCTACCGCGTCCTGTTATTTATGATTACGTTAGAATTTAGCAACTTTCGTGTCCAATATAAGGAGGCGATCCTGGCCGATACGTGTAGACACGTGATAATAGTGGTGGCGGTATGCGTCAGTGTGTGCATGCGTGCGCACGCACGTACGCGCATGGGCGCGCGTGCGCGTGTGTTATGTATCTGCTGCGTGTGTCTGTCTGTGCGTTACTTGTGTAATAAGCATGTATACGCATCGCGTAATGCGCGATCGAGTGCAAATTCGACAGTTGCTGTCGATTCGCCGAAAAGCGAGTTAAATCTCTGTCCGGCGAGAAAACTGGCAGCTTCGTAAAACGTCGCGAGAAAAGAGAAGGGAATGATAGACAGAAATTTTAAGTCCTATATTTGGTAGATCAAACGATCGACACTTGGTACTGTCGACAACGTCAACGTTGTGTGCTCACTGTCGTGTGCGCGGTGGAGCGCTACGGATAGATAAAAATCCTTACAAATATCATTAAGAACAAATCGCTGCCTCTTTAGTCTGTGACATGTGTCGTGCCATCATCCGGACGAAGATATCTCGCAGCTGACGATCGATCCTTGTCTTGGACAGGCGGCGGATGGACTGATAGACAGACAGATGGATAAACAGACAAACAAACAGACACTGCGCCTTTGTCGAATAGCGCGTCTTTCGAGATCGTGCATGTTTCTGAAACGATTATGTCTTCTCTCTGCTTTAATTTTAACTTCCGGTCTCCTCCTCTCCCACCACCATTCCCCCCCCCTCTCTCTCTCTCTCTCTCTCTCTCTCTCTCTCTCTCCCTCTCTTCCCCTCTCCCTCTCTCTTTCTCGGCATTTCTTCTCATCCTCTCGACCATGTCGCCGCATATATGATGAATCGCTCCCGCGATCTCGTTTGTCTCGGCGATTTCGACGAAGACGCGCAGACTGTGTTCGCGAGTTCTCTGACATTTTTACATTCCAACTTTGCCCCGATTCGAATCGTTACTTTATAAGAGAATTATAATTTGCATATAGATTTATGCACGTATTTACATTAATATGCGCGGCCCTTGTGTGCGCGCGCGTTAATGATAATTTATTGTTTTGTATTTTAGAGTATAGGAAAGAAACTTACTGAGACTCATTATTAATTATATCGAACACGCATGGTAGCCTCCCCGCTCCCTCTTCCCTCCCACCCTTTAGTTCAGCAGCATGTGACAGAGTACTGTGAACGAAGTAGTGAAATTGCGAAAAACTAAAGCTCAAGTGTGTAAACCAAGTATCTACTTTCAAGATGTTTCAAACTGTTAGGGTTTACGCTTTATTTTTATTTTACCCTTTTTTTTTTTTTTTCCCCCTTTGAACACTTGCAGCGCTGGAATATGCCGTCTTCTGTATTTGGTACAAATTTGACATGGCAGCAAATAGAATAGGAATGTTAGACACATTTTCCTCAGTCATAGAATTTACTGGTATTAAGATTTGTTTTTTCCCGGTGAATGTTCAACGCACGACGAAAGATGACGAAAAAAAAGAAAAGAAAAAAGGAAGATATATATAGATAGAAAAGGAAAATAAAAGAGAAGAACGACGCGTAAGAGCTCTCGAACCTCTTGAAGAACGGACGTTTGTGTGTGCGAGCGCGCGCGCGCGAGATATGTAATTATTCTATAAATCTAGAGTAAGAATTAACTGATCGTGGACAGAATTAAGATAGAAACATACTCTCATTGTTAGTAATTTACAGAATGAAGTGTCATATGATTCGAGCTGACGGATCGGTGGATCTGTAAATTCGTACGAAACAGGGCGTGCTTGTTCGGCTGGTCACAATGAAACTTTATTGAATATTACGACATGTAAAGACGCATATATAGGATGCATATATATATATATATATATATATTTTTCTAATGACAATCCCTCTATCTCCGTCTCTACTTCCAAGAGTCGAATCAATGACGCTCGATTCACACGCAGTGAACAAAATTTCATAATTTCATATTGATATTATTACGTTGGGACCCGATTCGCATGAATGTCGAAACAATTATTAGCTGCACTTGGATATTGTTTATTGTACAATAATAATTGTATAATACAAATCTGTGAATCTAAGTTGGATAAGTTGAAAATAGATATATGAATACTCGCACGTGCCCGCGTGATTTCGTAATAAATTCTCAAAATCGAACGATTATATCGGAATGTAGTGTAACGTAAAGTGAATGACATAATATTTAAAATACGTACGTTCGCGTATGTAATATTTTTAATTTTTCTTCGTTTTGACCTGAGTAACGTGACAGAATGCATTTCGTCTCGTATATCGTACAAATACCTGTGACACTTCGCCGGACGCTTTCAGCTCCAATCATTGATACGACTTACTCTACTACTTTAGAAACCGTAAGGGAATGATCATACTTACTTCACAATAAAATATAAATTATGATAATATTATTATATATTATTAAACACATATTTCTATTTTTGCGTGAATGCCTACGATTGTTAGTTGTTGGTTATTGTTATCTACTTGATGAGAGTTTTTAATGTTATGCATACCGTGAAAAACAAACGCAATTATTAAATTCATACATTTTTTTTTTTTTTCTTATTCTATCGTGGAGTTAGTGTTCATTTCAGATGCCTGTTTTAATAGCATTGTTTCGACTGTCCACTGACAATGAGTTTATCTATACTAATGATGTAATCAACGCGGATACAAGAGCAATATCTCAAATGTGAGTCGACTTAATTTCTCAATGTGTAGTTCGAGTCACTTTTGATTTGTTGAGTAGGAGCGCAAGTTGTGAAGAACGAGATTCTATTGTCGCTTTTATGTATATTATTTGACCCGTGTACAATTGTTACTTCCGCATGTTATTTTTTATTGACGAAGAAAACCGCCTGACACCAAAATTACCTCTGAACAATCGCGCGATTACGCGATCACCTCTTCAAATTCCTTAAAATACGATACAAACGACGCTGTAAGTGACCATTTTTAGGATTGGAGGGCGCGAATGCTACCTGTGAATGAAGTTTCATATAAATATATAAATGTTAAAAAGGAAATATCTATACGTGTATGTGTGTGTGTGTGTGCGTGTGTGTGTGTGTGTGTGTGTGTGTGTGTGTGTGTGTGTGTGTGTGTGTGTCGTGTGTCGTGTGTCGTGCGCGTGCGTGTGTATATGCGTGTACGCGTGGTATGTGTGTGTACACACACGCACGCGTACACACACACACACACACACACACACACACATATATATGTACATACACAGATATATAATATATAAACCGAATTCTTTCGCAAATGATACAACAACCTCAGTAGTGATCAAGATAAAGAGGAAAAACGAAACAAAACAGAAAGAGTTGACAAAGATTCTGACAAACTAATGAAACCTATGTCTTGCGATCAGGCATTATACATAAGGTAAGAGGATTACACATAAGAGTGGTCTTTTTGAGATGTCGTGATGTCTATTAGAAAGCATAATTAAAAATAACACACTCACCGAGCTTCTCGCGTGTGAAGCATCGCACTCCCGAGAACTCCCGAGATCGTATACTTTAATGTTAAACTTAAAGAGAGAAGAACTGCTTTTTGCCATACTTCTTTGAAGTATCATAGAAATGGTACGATGCTCAAATTGTGTGTAGTAATTCTAGTTAACAACACAGTGTCCTAGAGCGGAAGAATTGGGTGCGCTGTATAATCTTTCTGTACAGTGAACGCAACGGGTAAACGATTACCTCTTTCTCGCGTATATATATATCCGTTGTGGTCTCTTCGCTTTTCGTCTTGTACTTATGCAAGTCCTGCGTTACATTTGTTTCCCTTGAGTCTTGTTGCATGTATCGTTGATCATTTCGAGAGATTTTAATGACTTCTTACACGCACGCTATCTTACGCGTATCCTTGTGTGACTTGTACGCATAAAGGATATCTTTAGTACTGAAACACCTTTTGTCGTTTCAGTAATCGTGAAACGAGCGACATTGCATCTTTCTGTAACATATTGAGAACTCCTACGCACCCATTCTACATAGATCAGTACAAATAAGTTTAATTAATGATAATAATAATTATTATTATATAATAACGATAATACAGTAATAATAATGATGATAATAGTAATGACGGTGATGATGATGATGATGATGACGATGATGATGATAACGATGATTATGATGATGATGATAATGGTAATAATAATAATAATAATAATAGTAACAACAATAGTAATAACAATAATACCGAAATAATGTTAATAGTATACATACCGTTTACTCTTGTCGCTCGCGTGTAAGGTATACCCGACTTAACAGATAGTACCAGATGTCCTACTAAAAATATTGCGTACTTTTAAAGAACTAAGCTATAAGCCAGTATGTTTTACATGTATATGCATAAACGTCGTACAATTTTATGTATCGGCAATCTAGTTAAGAGACGGTTAATAAGTTAACTCTCGTGTATAACTGCCACTATACGATCAAATATGATTTCGAATATTACCGTAAATATGATATTTCAGAGTTGCTCGTTTATTTCTTCTCACAAAAGAACATACGTTTGCGTGAGAAAAGCTTGTAGACGTTTGTTCATAATTTCAAATTAGATTCGTAAAATTGCGAGCAACAAGTATTAAAAAAGTATATATATATATATATATATATATATATATATATGTATGTATGTATATGTATATATATATATGTGTATATGTATATAAATCTCCGATTATATATGAAGCCGGACTTGACACTCGTCAATGAATTGTATATCGATAGGTGTTGAATTACGTGTAAACATTCCACTCTTTATGGATAAAATGTCAGGTCGACAAACGCATACGGATGCCATGATAAAATAACGATTCGTTTTCTTTCTTTTCCATCCATTTAATTCCATTGCTCCATTTTACATACAATTTCGAAGCACCGTGAATCAATATTAATTTATTTCGCTGACTTTAATAACCAACGATACTATGTATGGTTGTGCTCCGCGTAGATAGCAAAGCAATACAATTACACATTCGCACGCGCGCATGTGTGTGTGTGTGTGTATGGATGAGTGTATGCGCGCGTGCATCCACTCGAGTCAATTTCTTAATATTATTGTTTAAGCTGCAATTATGTCTTTGTTAATGTTATATAGTGGAACATTTAATTCGCGCGCATCTATTGTAGATTACGAAAAAGTTTGTCTACATACTTATATTACTACTTCTACTGCTGCTATCACACCACTACCACCATCACCAACACCAACATCAATACCATCACCAACATTACTATCATCAACACCAATACCACCACCAGCACCAACACTATCATTACCATCACCACCACCACCACCACTACCACTACCACCACCACCACCACCACCACTACTACTGCTGCTGCTGCTGCTGCTGCTGCTGCTGCTGCTGCTGCTGCTGCTCCTGTTACTACTACACTGCTACTACACTACTATTACTATTACTACTATTACACTACTAATGCTAATGCTAATGCTAATGATATTACTGCTACATTAGTATTATTACTGGTACTATTACTATATTACTAACACTACTACTACACTACTAATACTAATGCTAATACTACTGCTACTCTTACTGCTACTATTACCACTAAATTACCAAGATACGCTTTTGTAAATGTAAAAACACACACACACACCTTCTTCAAATAACGGTACGACGGAACATGTGCAAAGTATCATGTTCTGAGCGTCAAGTTCTCAGGTGAGGAGAGAGCGAATGTTTTAGGAGGACAGAGAGAGAGAGAGAGAGAGAGAGAGAGAGAGAGAGAGAGAGAGAGAGAGAGAGAGAGAGAGAGAGAGAGAGAGAGAGAGAGAGAGAGAGAGCGAGAGCGAGAGAGAAAGTAATATATTTACAGAAAACGCATTAACTACAAGGTTATATAGAATAATATGCAGAACCGGAAGCGAGAGAGAGAGAGAGAGAGAGAGAGAGAGAGAGAGAGAGAGAGAGAGAGAGAGAGAGAGAGAGAGAGGAAGAGAGGAAGAGAGTAACAGAGGACGAGAAATTGTTAACGGCAAGAATGTGCAAGAGTGTTGCTATGAGTGTACTTGTACAACAGTATGACTAGTAACAATCCCTGAGTAAAGAATTATAATGTACGGTTTCGCGCCAAGAGATAGATCTATTCTGACTTATCTAAATATAATATTTTTATGAAATGAAACCGAGTCGTTTTGTGCGTATGTGTATCGTGCGTGCGTATCATGTATGTGTATATATCATTTACCGATTTCCCTATTAAATCGATTATTCTCCCGTTGCGCGCTTCGTACGTTTAACGTGGATCAATATATCAAGGAGACACACACGGTCAATCAACTTTCTTCTCCAATATATATTACATTTTATTAATGGCAGACAGGTTTAACGCATGTTTTCATAACAATGTGTAACAGTTGTGTATCTGTTCCATATTGTTGCATTTTCAACAAATACAAACACGTTACTTTTCGTAATGTCATTCGCATCTCATTATAAAAACAAAAAAATCTATATGTATAAATTTAGCTTGGACATATCTCAAAGATCTTTCACAAGTCATACGTATCTTGTGGATCGTGAGGAGTAATCAAAGATGAAGAGAAGACATAAATCCATTTTGCTAGAGTCGAGAGAGAGAGAGAGAGAGAGAGAGAGAGAGAGAGAGAGAGAGAGAGAGGAAGGAAACAGATGCGAATGTTTTAAATAATTCAGAAAGAATGACAAAGAATAAAAATTATGAAAATTTTAATTTATTTCATGGATATTACCGAATATGTTTCAGAAATTCATCAATGACATTACAGACATTAACATGGTAATTGTAAACATTACACCATGGGATTGATGCGTGTCCGCTGCGGCTTCTTTTCCCAACTTCCATTTTTTCGATTTTTATAAATAAAATTGCCTAATGCGCTACTGGACGTAAAAATGAAAATAATGTAGCAGCTTTTTAAGGAAATAGTTTGCACATTCTCACAAGGAATATCCACATTCCTTGTCGTCTCTTCTCTTTTGTTACAGAATATGTACAATTACTTACAAAGAAATATATCACTGACAAACATTTTATTTAATGCACCGTTAGTCAACTGTAAATTTTTAAACTGAAGTTGGAAGAATTGTTTTACATTTTTTTAACTAAATTTCACGGCTTTCCAGCAGTGCGTACAGTCTTGATTCCAGTTTATCTGAAAAGCATACACAAGAATAGAACAACAGGATTTCTTTCCGTTTCATGATTGACAAAACAATGTGAATATTATTTCGTTATTTTGTTTGTCAAAGATGTCTGGTTGATATTAGACGCTACGCGTGGAAGGATGTCGCAGCGAGAATCTGATCGCCAATATGATCTAACATGTATGTGCAGCGACAAACATAATTGAGTATGTCAGTCACGAATTTACATGTATGCAAATTTCCAAACTTCGAGTCTACACATGATGTATGATACACAAATGGCATCAATGAATGAAATTATCAATAATTCATATAGTTATACCCGATGGATGACTTACAAAATTTGTCGATTTCTTGGATATCTAAATATTACTTAGAATTTCTCTTCTTCAAGACCATGCTTGAAAAACATAAGTACGGGCACAGACTCGCCGTCAATGTCACGGTACTCCATGAGGCCTACAATTCCCTCAATGTCTGACGATGTCCCAGTGAAAAATTGCAATTCTTTGAAACGTCCTAAGATATCCTTCATAACTTTGTTCATATTGGTTTTAAATACTTCCACCTCTTGGGGTGATTTCTCTTCGAGTCTCGCAACCAATCTGCAACGAAAAATTTATTAATAATAGAAAGATATATATTTTTACATATGTGTGTGTGTGTGTGTGTGTGTGTATGTAAAATAAAGAATTATAATCCTTAATTTTAGAATAATGCTTTGTCATACATTAAGGGATACCTACTTTTTCATGTAGTCCTTGAGGTACAGCGTATAAGACTTTTTATCCCCAAAGGCAAAACTCTCCTGAAGTCTATGATTCAAGATAACATCAACACCAGACTCTACCACCTCATCGGTACCTTCATTGGCTTCTTCAGTAGAAGGATTAAAGCCAGCTATATCAATTTCTCCTGATTTACGAGTGACTAACTAGAAAACAATCGGATATTAGACTATCGCGTATACGAAGTACTACTATTTAATGAAAGACGCACACTTGCATGGACTTACCTTACCGTATACTTCGTACAGTACATCGTCCACCAATTTGATTTTATAAGCATCAGAGAACATTTCATCTCCTAAAAATATGCGTACAAGAATGTGAGCAAGTAACTATTACGATTTCGCAGACGCAGGTGTATAATTTGGCGCGAAATGTATGCCAAATATTAAAATGCAGTAATAGAGAATCACACGGGTTAACAGATTAGTGGAGCAGTATACTCGAGAACATTCAAAGAGGTTAGGAATTTCGTGACTGGAAATTTCACGTTCAATAACACGAGAGATCCTTATGATTGAATATAATCGTGATGAGTCGCAATATAATATCGCAGCTGTACACTTTGATTGCGCATGAACAAGAATACAATACAAAATACATGAGTATTTCCAGTTCCAATCATCTTTGTTCGAGCATCGTGGATGTCAAGGTGCCGTCGTTGACTCGTATCGCAGACAGTCTAGACGTCATGAACGAAAAATATTCGGCTTATGGAATCATGCGAACCATTTTGTGTTTACTTACCGGTGAAAATATCTTTGTAAATCTTCATTTTAGAAGATGGAAAAAGATTCGCACGCAGCCCGAACTAAACAAGATACGAACACTCGAGAGTGCGTGGCGCAAAAGAGGTAACGTGCACCGAGCGTTGACCGATCAGAGATAGTATCGTTTGATGCGCCCTCTTTTCGCGCATGCGCAACTAATTTGTCACAGTACTTGGAAGTCTGTTCCGAAATTGGTTTCGGAAACTTTGGTTTTAGTTATAAGGTTGGTGTAGGTCCTAACTTGGACACGTTTCGTAATTGGTCGACTGATGTTGGCTGCGTTCCGATATTCACTGTCAGCACTTTTGAAAATTTATAGTATACATGACATAAACTATATGTATTTTCAGTACTGGCAGTGAATATCGGAACGCAGCCTATATCATCGCTTTTCAATTTTGGCCTCCGGTTCTCGTGGGCCTCGGGGCCCTCCTTACATTACCTCGTCGGTGCCCTCGCCGTGCATCGCCTGCACCGGCAACAATTGCTAGCTGTATTATCTTGAGAGTAGCCGGCTGAAGCAGCCGGTATTATCATCGCTCTTCAATTACCCCTGTGGGCCCTTTGGTATTCCCTTGGCTGATACGAAAATTTACCTAGGGCTGTCAGTCTTTATATTATCTCGTCGGTGATTCAACCAATCAGTCCGTGAATGTCGGACCACCACCCTTCGGGGTCATGCACTGAGTCGGAGTTAGCAGTCTAGTTGTACTATAGAAGTCTGTGGCTAAATCCCAATGGACCAATGGTCTCTATCAGTATATCTCTCTCTCTCGTTGGTGGTAGGTGATACATATCTGTAATTTCCTATATTTTTTCTTTTAAACACCATGTTTCTCTAGGCAATAATTTTAGCGCCTTACATTATTTCCGAGGTCGATATATAGCCGGATTTTGTAATTAGGTCCTTCAATGCCAGGATGACCACTGGCAAAGACGACGATGCTTTTTGGTACAGCAGCGAGACACGGTCGTTCTGTTTTGAAAATAATGAGGTTATAATTAAAACAATAAAAATATTTCAAATTGACTTTTTTTTCTCGTTTATCAGAACCTGTGTGTGTGTGTGTGTGTGTGTGTGTGGAGTTTTTAAATTATATGATAATTTTGAACATACAATGTGTGCCATTTACTGTAGATAATATGTACATATATATGATACACACATACCACACACGCATATATACATATTTATATTTATATATTTAACGATTATATATACAGGTGGATCAGTTATTTGGAATATCAAAAAATGACACAGAGAAATTGTGGGCTGGCATTCCCAGGACAACTATTTCAGAAAGTAATGTCAAATCCAGTGATGATTTCCAAACTACAAAGCCTCTTCTTTCAGTTATATCCGAGAAGACTCTTTCACGTGGTAAATGAAAGATGCAACATAAGTTTGGCCTCCAAAATGTTTTGAGCATTTTTAAATTCACTTAACGTCGATAAGGATGTTTAATATGAAACATTTGAATGTTTGTTTAAATATCAGTTGTTGTTTCTTATATAGTACCCATAGAATATAATTTTCCTGTAATTTCCTAATTAAGGCTGTACAATATAATAACATTCAATTTCATTTTGTAGTTTTAGCTTTGAATGAGGACAAATTGCAGAATTTATATCCAGAAACATCTGTTGCCCAGACAGATATCACACTGAGGAGAATTTTGCTCGGTCAACCGTATTCATTGGAACAGTATAGTTCACTCGCCAGTAAAACTGCCCTGCTAGATGCTGCCATTTCAAGTGGAGATGGAAATGCCATTTTAGTAGTATGAACTCTTTCCTCAATAAAGTAATATGAAACCTTGCAATATAATATCAGCTATATGCCTTGCTGTTCTAGCTTACCATGTTCTATCAATAACCTGTTTTATGTCGCAGATAGTTTTATTCCTCACAAGGACCTTGAAACGCTCACTGGTCCAGAGATTACTAGCGGACAGACCAGATGCTGTAAATGTATATATACATTACCTCTTTATAAGACTGCAAACAAACGAGATAACTGACATTTTGACGTACGTAATTTTTCTAAAATGCCACACTGGTGACTCGTCTCACTGTTTCTTTCTCTTATGTTTGATATTTTACAGTATGCTTGGGCATTCCTCAACTGCTGCAGTAAGTGTTACTCTGTGAATCCTATGCAATATATTAGCAGATGTATGAAATAAATCGCTAGCTTTACCAATCTTTTGTGGTTTATTATAGATGAAGAATCTTCATATTATTATAAGAAACATAAAAGAGCCAAATACACTGCTGCAAAAACTACACAACTGCTATAAGGCACATTTTGCTATATTACCTGACTGTAAAGAGGCTACGTTTCTCCATTCTTACATTAAACTATTGGGTATGTTTGTAATATTTTATTCTAATGCATATAATGATAAAGTATTGTTTGTGATTCTTAAATGTAATTGCAAATTATTTATATCCTCAGAATGGCAAATGACGATTAAGCAGAAGAAAGATAATGAGGGACTTGCATTAAACTCTTCGGTTCTAGAATCTCTGCAGTATGCGTGTAAATATCACTGCAGTACTCCAGAAAATTTCGTCGTGATATCACCTACGACTGTCTCTCGTGATCATGACGTTTCTCCTAGACTGTATCAAAAGATCTCCTTGCAAGTTAAAGCTACATCTGCCTCGTGGGATGATATCGATCGTCTGCTTCTAACCAAGGTAATCAATCACACACATTCTCCTTTATCCCGTCAGTCAGAAAAGGAAAAATTATTCGGATATCGAAATTTCATTTTATACCGAGTCAATTATATTTTAGGGAATGCTGGGAAATACAAAACTGCAAACGTGTTTACATATAGAGGATGTTTTGAAAGTATTGCACAAGCACAATGCGCCGTATGCTGTTCTCGAAAAGTATTTAAAATTCGTCGATAATTTGGAGAAACGACTAGAATTGGCAAAGAAATTGTCTTGTCATACGATAGTCATTGATGTATGTACGAGAATATAAAATAATAAGAAATCACAAATGAAGAGAGACAGAGAGAGAGAGAGAGAGAGAGAGAGAGAGAATTATGGTAGTAGAAAAAAATTATGCATTTGTAAATTTTACAGATATTCGTACAACAAGGAGATCGTGCGGTACTCATAGATTATAAAGCAAAATTGCAATCCCAGTCGGAGGAGTATTTTTACGCTGAGAGCGCTTTACGTTTGCCTCATGTCAAGTGGAAAAGTTAAGTTTTTCTTGTATATGTGTATATAGGAGGGATAGGATAGGCTGTCGCAAATAATATAAATTATGTAATTATGTTGTCTTAAAATATAGTAAAATATAATACATTTGAATACAATACACTGGCAGATATAAAACTGAAAAGATTCCTACATCGTTATCGATTTAGATTTTCATTGTATTTTCTAGAGAAAACTGAATTATCCCGAGATCGAGAACCATATCGAGTACAATTTCGCACGGAGCATCTGCTCCGCATAGTAGTACGAAAACATATGTAGCGCAGTCGTCGTCGTCGTCGTCGTCGTCGTACGATGTGAACTCGGCTTGAAACAGCGCAAGCGTAGCGCTCGATAATCACGTTTTTATTTCTGGTTATTGTTGTCTAGCGATCTCGACAGGTCTCTCTCGAATCGTCGCATCGCTTTACGCGACGGCACCGGTGAGAAATTTTCCCTCACGTTGCCTCACACACCACACACACACACACACACACACACGTGTCTCGCGTGTCTTCTTCAAACTCGCTTTTCGAACTCGAAACAGCCTATCAGCCGGCAACGATCTGACCCATCGGGAAGATCGGATATACCGTCCGCGGCCGCGGCGGTGCGTGTGGACTGTGGAGCGGCGTGCGCGACACCACGCGCCGACCAATCGCATCTGGACGGAACCGTTAGAAGTTTCCGTTGTGTGCGCGTTTGAACGATCTAGTGCACATTTGTCATCTGGGTGCGTGAACCACTCCCGTTCGTTCCCCGTTACCGCGTTTTCACGAACCTCGGTAAGTATACGGATACGCGATTATGTGTACGGTTATGTGCGGCCACGTTCTCGTCAAGTACGTACGGTTAAGTAAGGGCGAGCGAGACGGGTCGATCGACGAGAGAGAGCGATCAGACGTACTCCGAAATCACGACGACGTACCGATAAAGAATGCCGAATATGTCGACTGCGAGTTTCGCGAATGCAAAAGAAACAAAAAGAAACGGACAGAATATTCCGATCTTTCGGCAGCTCGTCGAGCTTTGACTGCTCGTTCGTCTTATCGCTCGTTGATCGCTCACCGAATCGCCGATGCTTCAGCATGTTTATGCCTTTTTTTCTTGTCTCCCGTTTTCTTCTTTCTCTTTTCTCCGATCTGAGTTACACTTTCTGCACTTTCTTGCGTACTTTTTTCTTTTTCTTCTCCCTTCTCTCATTTTCTCGCGAATGATCTTGAGCGTATGCTCGTTTCGTTTCAAGTGCAGAAGGTGCGATATGGCAGTACAAACGGCATGAAACGGCATATCAAGTCTGAATTGTTGTCGAAAATCTTGCGTGGCTGTTTTATTTATACGCGCAATTTGTGCAGACAGGAACTTTCGGAATCACTTTCCACACTGTTTGTAAGCTAACAACAATTACGATCAATCGTGGGGAAAGAAAGCTATGCTTGTTGTTATTACATTTTGAAAGCTTCTGTGATAGAATGTCATTGATGCGTAAAATTGAAACGCTGCACCAACGCTGTGGTAGATTACTCTGCGCGACAATCTTATTACGTATCACAAGTATTGAGACACGGTGTACGTGTCTGTATTTATGTACATTTATGTACACTTAACATTTTCGAACTTCCAGTTAAAACAAACGGAGCAACATGGCTGTTAACGTGTACGCCACAAACATGACATCTGACAACCTTAGTCGCCACGACATGCTGGCTTGGGTAAACGACTGTCTCCAGTCGTCGTTCACCAAAATTGAGGAGCTGTGTACTGGAGCAGTCTACTGCCAGTTCATGGACATGTTGTTCCCTGGCAGTGTACCTCTGAAAAGGGTCAAATTCAAGACCAACTTGGAACATGAATACATACAGAATTTCAAAATCCTTCAAGGTGGCTTCAAAAAGATGAATGTGGACAAGGTAAGCGCAAGACTTGACTGTTTCCCCCGTATACAGACCGGTAAACCAGAGCGGAGAGAGCAGAGGCAAACGAGCTGAGACTTGTTTGCCAATCAGACAGAACGACGAATATATATGATAGATGCAAAAGTGCTACGCTGCAGAGACAAATGATTAATTGTAACAATTGAATATTTCAAACTTTGTTTTGTATTTTGCTCTATACATATGATGATACAATTTGCATGTACATGTGTACATATATATACATACATACATACATACATACATACTTGTGTGTGTGTGTGTGTGTGTGTGTGTGTGTGTGTGTGTGATATGTATCTTTCGTTGTATCTGTGAATAATTGCTGTGATTTCGTGATCGGTAACAGCAATGTAACTTACAAAGATTAAGGAAAAATGTACGCTCTCAAGGGACGCAGTGCACATCTCACACGAATTGACATTACGATAAACACGGACAATTTTTATTCATTAAATAGCACACAAAGGTTGTTTTAGACGAGTAGCTAGAGGTAAGATGTCGTGTGATATGCGCGCGCTATGTAAAGAGCGCGTATTACCCATTAAACATTAAAAATAACATTGTCCCGTGCGATGTGCGATAGTATAGTTGCGTGAACAACCAATGTGGACGATATTGTAATGACACAGCCGTGAAAATGGTTCAGGTAATACCAGTGGACAAGCTGATAAAAGGGCGCTTTCAAGACAACTTTGAGTTTCTGCAGTGGTTCAAAAAGTTTTTCGATGCTAATTACGACGGTCGTGAGTACGAGGCTTACGAAGCGCGTAACTGCATACCGCTGGGTTCCATCATCGACGGAACGCATAATCTGTCGAATCCGCAGTTGGTGCCGTTGCCACCGCAATTAAAGCAGCCGCAAATGCAACAAAAACACATACAGCAACGTAACAGTGTCCCGCGACAGCAGCAGGGTATATCTGCTTGCAGTCTCGATTTTACGCGGCCGCTTCTTGCATGCTGTTATTCGTGCAAATCTGCACGAATTGGAAGGAAAAGATCCGATTTGTTTGTTTACGACTGCCGTAACTGAAAACCAGAAAAGAAAAAAGAAAAAGAAAAACTGCGTATCGGTCCTTTCCCTTCCAATAATGTCATCACATTATACCATCGGTAGCAAACAATTTTATGTAATCTTCGGTTTATGCACATTCAAATGTGAAGCTCTTTTCGCAGCGTACACGCAAACACATACTTCGTATGCACTCTTTTAATTCCACGCGTCATAAACATGCCGAAATGCAAGATAGATGTAGAAATAGACGCACAAACATCTGTGGCACGATTTTTAAAATAGACACATAAATGTATAGAATAGGATCTTGAATGTTTATGCCCTGTATTTGTGTCCTATTTTATTATAAGCCGAGAGAGAGAAAAGCTTTTTCGCAACTGTTTATTCTTTTAACAGCCTATATATGGGCTTGTGCAAGCAAGGTGAGATGTATCGCGGATTAGGAAACGGGATGAGGAATTGGACTTGTTCGCCCTTTTACCTAATACTCGTTTCGATTAGCACTATCTCGTCGTTATCTTCAATTGAGAAAAATCTAATATCTTTAAATTTTCATAATGTGCTGCGCACGCACACATCACATATATGTGTGTGTGTGTGTGTGTGTGTGTATTATATATATATATATATATATATATATATATACAAATTATATAAATACGATATATATATATATATATATATCGTCCCTTCAACGCGACTATACATATTTGTTTTATTTTACATATTTGTTTTGCGCACATACATACGCACCCACACCTTCCGCTCCTCATTTGCAGATTGTACCAATTGATAGGCTGGTGAAAGGCAGGTTCCAAGACAACTTTGAGTTTTTACAATGGTTCAAGAAGTTCTTTGACGCAAACTACTCGGGAGCAGAGCCGTACGATGCGCTTGCAATGCGAGGAGGGGAGCCTATGGGTAGTGGTGGAAGTAATGCACCCCGTGGTTCTAACGTGAAACGTACTTCTCCACGTGAAACAGTAACTTCGACTAAATCCGCTGCCCCTCGTACTGGTACATCACATTTCATGACTTTCCTCTCTGATAGAAAGAAATTTGATAGGCTAACCATTAAACTGAATAGGATCTGACAGAACAGATGGTTTTCTTTTTTTTTCCTTTTTTTTTTCCCCCCCCCCCCAAGTGTAACCACAAACTTATATATTAACACGAATTTTTACTAATCAATCATTGATAATACACGTATTTGTTTGTTTTGCGCGACGTGCACCGCGAAAATCTAATCTGACGAAATCTTCCTATTTATCAGGCCAGTCAATTTATTAATCAGACTGAACGTCGAGTCGATGGTATTTATATAATTTTTTTTGCTGTCATATCGCTTTGGAAACCTTTGTGATACGTTGAAATTGAATTTACGGGAATGTTTCCCATTGCTGATTGATATCTCGACAAACGTTCCGGTTATTGTGTCATGTCATTCGAACCGATATGCCCTAATAATTCGAAATGAAATTTGCCTGTAGGTGAGGGACATCCATCTTCGATGCGCGCAGATAGTGCAAACACATTAGGTGAAATATGACATCTCTCTCTCTCTCTCTCTTTCTCTCTCTCACATTTTTTTTTTTTTTTTATTCATTATAATTCTCGTCACTTGTGCTTTTTGCTTCTTTGAATTCTGAATATGTTTCAACGCATTGGCTTGACAACAGTACAGAAGACAAATTATATGGTTCCAGCAATTTGTTAGTAGCCGAATACTCTATCAAAGTGTGATATTTCTATTTTGTTCTATGTTTTGTTTACTCTGACACGCGAAAAAACATACCGAAACTGGGCGGGCAAGTAAACCGGAAAATGAGAGATATCTTCATGTTATAAAGATATAGTTGCGATATTATTCCCTTGTAAATCTCGCATATAATTACAGTAGCCTTCCACTGGTCTATGTTACTCAGTCTATCTATTTCTAGTTACCTATTACTATCAAACACTCTACATATACACACATACACACGCGTGTTACTGTAGAAATAAATAAATGCGAATTATCGTTTCATCTTTTGGGAGCACTTGCCTAGAGTAGTTTTCTATCGTTATATACCGATGAACCGATCTTTGCCTTCTTTCTATTTCTCTGTCTCTCTCTTTTCTTTCCTTTGTACATGTTTCTTTCCTTGTAAGACTGATCTACTATATACCACGATTGTCACAAATACGCACAATGTTGTGCATGTTTTTGAGCTAGATTTTTGCATGCATCGTTTTGCTTTCCATAATGTAGCTGCTCTTTTATATCTATACTACATTTAAATAGCTTCGTCAATTTTCGCGATATAAATAAATCGTTCTAATACCATTTTATAAAACTCTACAAATAATCAACATTACATTTTGTAAAGTTTAATGTTAACATATAATTTTCTTGATCTAGTAAATAAGCCTCAACCGTACCGTGCGTCACCCAAGAGCACCGTGGTCGGCAATCGTGGTGACACTGGAAAAATCGAGGAACTTAGCGCACAAGTACGACAGGATCGTTCCGATCGACGATTCTTTATAGATACAAATATTTGCAATTACGTATATTTCTCATCACGTGTCCTTTAACAAAAGTTTTGTACGAAATATTTCAGTTGGTCGAGTTGAAAATGTCGGTCGAAGGTTTGGAGAAAGAGAGGGACTTCTATTTCGGGAAATTACGCGACATAGAAGTGATGTGCCAAGACTGCGACAACGGCGATCCTCCACCTATTATACAGAAAATTTTAGAAGTCCTTTATGCAACAGAGGTAAAATTTACATTATTTCTCTGCTTCGTCTGTAAACAGGAGAAGTATAATGCATACGATATAGGAACAAAAAAAAAAGGAAAAAAAATCATTCGTTTACATATGGATGGGTTCAAAGAATAAAATAGTATACGTATATTGCTTATGCAGACACATACACACACACACACACACACAAACGCGCGCGCGCGCGCACACACACACACACACACACACACACACACACACACACACACACACACACACACACACACGCACGCACGCACGTATATTAGAGAGATAATTTTTATCGCTTCATCCTGTACATTCGCTTTGTTGCGGTGTTACCGAGTTTGTTGAATTTTATATAAAACATGAGAGCTAAAATTATTGACGTTTATTGACGTTAAAAGACGTTTAACATATTCCAACTACTTTCGATATTTTTAGCGATCTCGCTATGCATTGTTCTATATGTATATTTTTTTCTCTATGTGTAAACGGAGTTGTACACAAACACACGCGCGCGTGCTGTTTTGATAATGAATATCGGCCGATATCTAAGTATACAAGACTACGTGATACAATGATTATTCCAGGAATTAAGAGATGACGAGAAAGCTGCAAATGAAACTTATTAGCGTCTTTTTTTTACATTTTCATAACAGGCTCGTTCTTGATGATAAGGTAATGCTACTTTAGCTAAACATTTTTGGGCGTTTTTGATTGGTCGTATTTTGATAATTAACATGCAACCTTGGAAGTGTGTGAAGTGAAATCGGTACGGTATGACGTTGAAAATGCATTTGCGCTTGATTTTGTTCTGTCCGGTTCTGTCTTGTTTAATCTTTCGACTTGGAGCTTCCTTTAGTGTGTCGCTATATTCTCAATTAATCGCACGATCGTACACCACATACGTATCATAGATATCAGTAGTGTTCTTTTCTTTTTTCTTTCTTTTTACAGCCCTCATGTTTTTATACATTTTATGTGTATATTTACACATATACGCAAAGATTCTTAGGAGGAATATGATACATCATAGTTATTACTTGAGATATTGTGCAAATTTTTTTTCCTTTTTACTTCTTAACAACTTAACACAATATCTATACAAGATCCAGCTTTCGTATTTCGAATTGTTATGTTTGTCGTACACGTTCGTCTTCTTCGTTGAATTAACATTGGTACACGGTACACATATTTTTGTTACTTGTCGACGAAAAGTTATAACGTAACGTGAAATGCAGAAAAATTATGCACATCTGAATGTAAATATGTATTTGCCAGACCCACGCGTGTTAGACTTTTATCCTCCTTCGACTGTCGAAGGCGAGATACATTATTTATAATTCGCGACTGTATAAGCGAAAGAATATTTTTTGAATGAATAAATTATCCGACATCTGATTTTGTCTCTTTAGGATGGTTTCGCACCGCCCGAGGAATTGGAAGGCGACGGACTCGCGCCCGACGACGAGGAGGAATATTAACCTTTTTTATTTACGGATGTACTCGCGAGAACAGCAGCAAATTATCCAAGTGCGTTTCAGTTTACCATGTCTGTGAGCCAGTACCAGTACCCCTTGCATAATTATTAAGCTACTTTACATAGCAGACATACATCAGCAGGTAGCAAACTGTGCGTCCGTCTTGTTGATGAAATTCTCACCGAAATCATTAAGAATCGCGCACGGCATTAGGATAGGAATAACTCGTGTAGTGCACTTGAATAACTTGTTCTTTATGGCCGTTGACGAAGGGGAGAAGCGAGAAAGATAGAGAGACGAGAGACGAGAGAGAGAGAGAGAGGGAGAGAAAAGGGAAGGGAGAAAAGAGAGGAAAGAAAAGAAAGAAATTGATTAGTAATCTTTTACAAGATATTACAATTCCTTATTACGTCACAAGCGATAGAGTTCCGAAGAATCAACGACTCTCGAATCGTCGCAAAGATCCGTGGGTACCGATATCTTGCAAAGTTATCCGCATCCATCCGCTATATTGTTACGCAACGGCGATTTACGTTACATGTACACATCTTTTTTAATGCGTGTTTTGTTTGTAAATGTATTAAGTTTGTCGAGTCAACTCGAAATTCCCGTCAATCCTTATTGCCTTGAAAGAGCTATATTATTCGTAGCTTCTATCCGAAATGTTATACCCGCTGAGACAGAGCTGTTCGATTTGTTCAAGTCGTTTTCTACGCGCAATGTAAATGGCTGGCGCATTCGGTGGTTCTCGCGCGGAGTAGTAGATTCTCCTGTCGGAGCGAAACAATGCATCCCCCTATCATCATGTTAGTGATTAAAATTTAATTCCGCTTATTGATATTCTAATACGTGTCTCATCGCGGAAAAGAGAAAATAGAAAAAGAAGAAAGGAAAAAAAAAACAGACAAAAAAAGAAGGAAAGAGAAGAAAGATATGCTACTGTATAATACATCCGTAGAACAACGTACGAACAACATCCGAGCATACTCTAATTTTGGTAAATTAGACAGTGTGCGCTTCATGAAAGCATATTGTGAGACAAAACGGTACGCTTATGCATCGATCACTGAATTGTAAGATTGTGAAAGACTAATTAAAGTTAGAACTCGATATATCGAATGATCCGTCTATATTAACGTTTATCCCGTACAAATCGATTCCAGGAAAGAAACCATCACGTTCTCTCTCGCGAATAAGAATGGCCTTAAATCGACGAGATTTGAATTTGAATTTGAGATTTCGGAGAAAGATACGGAGAGAAAGAGAGAATCGAGCGCGAAGCTCTTCTTCGAGATATTTATCTCGAAAGAAGCAACGAGACAAATGCGCGACTATATTGCTGAAATCACTTTTGCAAAAGGGAATGAAGGAAGGAGGGAAACTGTAAAATTGTATGTTTTTGGAGAGCAGGGACACACACACACGAATGAAAGACAACGAAAACGAAAGAGAGTTTACGCGACACGTAGACGCGCTCTTACGAGCGCTCTCACATGTCTCCACATTAACGTTTTCACGCGTGTGCTTTACTCGTTACGAGATGAGGTCAATCACAAACTGATCGTAGGCGATCGTGAGAATACCGAGCGAAAAGAGTGTGGTGATCGTTTGTCTAGAATATAATTTGCACTGCGTACGCGACTCTCGCGACTCAAATTGCCGGCTTTCGTGGGATACACCTTGGATATGATACACTTGCGCTCCGTTTGTCGCTCTATATGTGCGCGCATAAATGTGCTTCGAAATTTGAACTTTTAATGCCGATGTAATAAACGTTCAATAAAATCCATCTGAATGCAAATCGTTTTCATAAAGAGCCTTGCGCGGCGACCACGAGTGTCGATAGTGTCTCTCTGATTCAGATCTGATCGCTCAGTCGGCGTCATTAATTGTTTCCGACCCTCTCGACTGAGCGCCTGCAATCAAGGAGCACCTGCTGCTCAATGAGATTCGACAGAAATGTATCTCGAGATTCACGCGATGAGAGACGCGCGCGGCCGCCAAGTATTGTCTCTCGACGTGCCGTAAGTGATGCGCGTACAATAAAGTAGGAACGGAGACGGTCGTGAACGTCGACCTGCTCGTCATTAACCAAGGCGAGAGATATGCTCCGGCCAAAGGTCCGCGATGCGCGCTCGTAAGCGCGCATTCTTCTCTGCCTCTCGGCTCCCGGCATTTTCACAGTCGCCGAGGGAGCCGCGGTTCCGTGCTGCACGCGCGTCCGACTTTTTCAGCCTCATCGATAAGGAACGCCCGCGCGCGCGCGCGCGGCATCCCGCGACGTCGCGCCGCTTCGTCGGCACGAAGACGAAGACGAAGAGCGCTGCTTCCAGGATCGCCCTGCGATAGTCGACGCCGAGGATCATCGCTGGGTAGAATCGCATCGTTGTCGCGATTCTAGTCTACCGCGTCTTCGACGGGGTCACGAGACGGGGGAGAGAGTTCATCGAGAGAAGGTACATCAGGTATAAAGTATCTCACTCGGACACACGCAAGTTCCACGCAAGGGAGAGAACAATCTCTCGATTCAGTATTTTAGCATTTGTTTTTTTTTTTTTTTTTTCTAACGAGCGAAATTGTACGTGCTCTTTGACATAATTTTACACTTCGATCGCAATCATCAATATCGAAGAGCGAGAGCATGAATTTGGCAATATATAGGCAGAGTGTTTCTGAAAGATAATTAGAGGCGCGAGACACTGCTTTCACCGTGTCTCTTGATAAGTATTGTAATAGCATCGAGATCACAGTTGGAGATTTATATATTGACCAATTTGCGATGCTATTGTCAAATTTGTCCTTTGCGACATAAACATTATAAAAACTCGCTAATGTCGTGGAATGAAGTCTCTGTACTGATTGTGATTTTAGTGTACCCTGGTATCTCTCTCGAGACAGACATACGGTGAGTTGTAGAATCAGTAACGTGTACGGGGCAGAAAGAAAGGAAATTTGCGTTCCGTTATTAATTCCGTATAAAATAATGCTTCGTATTGAGCAATCGCGTACAACGTTTACAAACTATTGTTCATCGTGTGATCGCCGTGATTACTGCTAAATAATACAGCTGCGGAGACAAGATGTGTCTGCGAGCGATTACAATAACACGACCTCGTGTGCGTGCGTGCGTGCGTGCGTGCGTGCGTGCGTGCGTGCGTGCGTGCGTGCGTGTGTGTGTGTGTGTGCGTGTGTGTGCGTGTGTGTGCGTGTGTGTGTGTGTGTGTGTGTGTGTGTGTGTGTGTGTGTGTGTGTGTGTGTGTATGCCTCGTATACACGAATATTTATATAATTTGTAAGAATCCTTTTTGTTACCAATGGTGGTAGGGTGTAGCCGCGTTCTGCGTTATAACAATTTGTAACAATCTAGATGTTACGTATATTTTTTTAGAAAACTATTGAAAAATACTTTGCTTCTCATCGTTCGAAATTCGTTGATTAATTCGCGCGAGTGGACACGCGCATGGAGAAGACCAATTTGACTCTTTTCTCTTCTTTTTCTTTTTTTTCCTCTTTCGTCCGACCGATACGAGGCGGATTTGACGGTCAACAGGAGAGCCGCCGCGCCAAATAAAATGAAAACACGATAAAAGCCAAAAGGACAAACATCGTGGACTGGTCGGATAACGAAGTGACGCGACCAGTGCAAATGCGCGCGCGCGCGGGTAAGATCCATTAAGCGGCGTTCAGTATTCGCTAGACAAACGATACAGACGATAATAAAGACGGAAGTCTTTTATTATCGTCTAGCACGTGTCGGGCTAAAGCTCTGCCTTACGTTGCGTTGCGTTGTTTCGCCTCGTTCATTTCATCTCGTTCGAACGCGAATGAAGTTTATCGACGCGACGCTCGTCAATTTTCAACATCTTGTCGTTCAATCTCGCGCGCGCGCACGGAACTTGCACTTGGCCGCGAATTTTAGTCGGAAACAAATTACTCCGCGCGGTATCCCTGGCTAATATCGCTGGCTTCGAGCCGTGTGAGGAAAGCTACATTAAATTGGCTTTATCGATTAGGTTACATGAACTTTGTATGTATGCCGGGAAAATGTCACTGATAAAGCGGTTTAAAAAAACTGCTTGACCAATGAATTATTTTCATCAATCGTGTACACACACGCGGATTGCGACGACCTGTCATTGAGGATTGTCTTTGCGTCTACAAAGACGATTCCAGACGTCTATTTCAATACGAAAGTCGATAGACGCAAATCAATAAATTAATAAACTCGAGAGATCAAGCGAGAATATTTCGACGAGGCGTTTGCTGCGTCCCTTTATTTATTGCAAGGACTGCGAGAGAGAGAGAGAGAGAGAGAGAGAGAGAGAGAGAGAGAGAGAGAGAGAGAGAATGATAGTAACTACTATTACTATGTTCCATGTTGGTCTCTCCTTTCCTTCTCGTTTCGTCAATAAATGCGCAATCACGCAGGCTTGTATCTTCGGGCCGTGGAAGTAAGAGGAATTGCTCATGAATATCAATTCAGAATTTCATCGCTTTTGACACTTTAGCACGTAAAGTATTACGACTTGAATGAAAGAAAAATTTTCATTCAGTCTTCCCCTTGTGTTGTTGCAACGAAGAATTCAGCTTGGAGCATATCGAATAATAATAAATAAATATAATAATATAAGATAAGAAAGAAAAATTCAATTTCGCGCACGACTCGACTATCGCGATGAGATTTGAGGAGAGATTCTGAAAAAGGTGGTGCTCTCGTCGTTATCAAGATTTTCACGTAAATTTCCTATGAAATTTACGCCGATACGCTCGCATGTGTGTGTGTGTGTGTGTGTGTGTGTGTGTGTGTTGGCTCACACGAAAGGTTTGGTGGAAACCTGCCTCGCGCACGCAAATTAAAGCATCCCCTGGCGATGAAAAACTCGCGAAACGTAGCTCACCGCAGCATATGTATATCCTCACCTCAGAGAACGAGAGATGGCTAAATCGGTCTCTCAGCGGTGATGTTGTGTTTCGCGCGGTGAGAATAACTACGCTATTATATATATATATATATATATATATATATATGGGAGTTTCTGTGCGCGACGTCCCGTCTGATAAGACGAGGTCGCGCCTCCTCGATAGCGCCTCCTTATCGTCGAGTTTGCTTTCTTTATTATTTATTCGCAACTGAGTCATTAAAGCTTTCATGGAGGCGAATTTTATTCACGTGCACACATTCCCTCTCTCTTACCTACTCTCATAGGTTTTTCTCGGCTCGGCGCCGAGAAGCGTCGATAAACCGTATAGCCGCTTTTTATTCGTAATTCATAGACGAGGGAAATTTTTCTAGAAAATTTTCGAAAATCTAGCATCTCGCAAACCGAGAGGTATCACACATAGCTCTGATCTGAGTTTCCAGCCAAGATATGCTCTCACCGCAACACTGCAACGCGATATATCCCTCGTATTCTTCCAGAAGCTGATTTACTTACTACACACACCACGTAACGATGAGCACGACCAAGTCGGACATTTCGATAGACGAGGTAAGCTCTGCATCAACCAATTTTCCAAAACTGCTGCATGAGTGGCTACGTGTGTGTCGCGCGAAACGAAACAACCGTGACCGTTTCAACGATACAACGATTTGTTCGTTCGTTAGGGAACATACGTGGGATGGATAAAATCGGCGGTGGACAGAGCGGCACGAACCTGGATCGGTCTGATCGTCCTGAAACAGATGGACACCTTTCTGTGGATCGTAGAAAAGTCCATGGAATGGAGTCTACCACGGAATGAAGGTGCTCTACTTGTGAGCTACTTGTGTACAGAGTCGAGTCACACACACACACGAGAGTAGTCACCGGCGATTAGTTGGCAGCCCGTTTTAAATCGTTTTCATTTCCATCGAATGAAATTTATCGTGTAGGGAGGTAATTCGCGATAATAACTCGCGAAATCCTAGATAGAGTTGTTTTGACAGGAATAGGGGGGGGGGGGACAGTGTTCGCGCAGCAATGCTGCGCTAATATGCAGTGCTAATATCGACGATGAAATTCGCAAATTGATATTTCAGATATTTCAGAGAACGAGGAGTCTCGGAGGGCGGACCTCGTGAGACCGATGCCGTGGCCACTTTTCTTGCCAACTCTGCTGTTTTTGCGTGTGATCAGAGCGAGCCTGAATGCGGGTGCTTTTATGCTAGGCCTCCCTCTAGTCTCGTCGGTCTCAATGGTACGTGCCACGCGGGTGCCATAGGTTTTTGCAACACGCACCTTTTGCTCCTTTAGTTTGAAGACGTTAGTGTAAAGACAATGAAAGCAAAGACGAATATATATATATATATATACCGAAGGAGCCAACTTTCGTGCCGCTGCCAATCTATAAATGTCACTCCGGCAGGTGAGATTCGTGCAGAGAAGCCGCTATCGCTTGGCAAGCGTCAGGCAAGGTAACAGGAGCAGACCGTCCGAAAAAATGAGACTCAAGCGGGACGCCCAGGTAAGACACGCGCGCGCAGCCAAGTCGTTCGTAAACCGCTAAGTCGCGTGGCTAACTCCTGGCCTGTGCCCGTAATTAGCGGAACGCACAGCAACGTTTTGCTATTTCTAAGAGAGATAATCAAATTAGCACGATAATACTCGGTCTCGGTGGTGGGTGTAGGACAAGAGATTGTCGATGTACCAGGCCAAGAAGGCCCTGATCAGATCCATTCGCTTGACCTTGTCGACTCTATCCTGCCTGGACGGATCCAAACCCTCCCTGTCACCACCGCCCACCAGAATTCACATTAGCGCCCTCGATCTCGATGCAGTAAGTAGATAATAACGGATCCGTCGTCTTCGCTCATCTTCTTAAAGCCACTCCAAGCCACTCCTCAAGTGATCACAAAAACTGCGCGAAACTTGTTTTCCAGCAGTTTTTCGCATTTCTAGATGTCTAGATTCTCGCTACCTTACTCTCGCTGCCTTACTAGTGTGTAACTTTCGGTTGCTATTTGTTCGATTGTATGATAACGATGCAGAAAACAGCGAGAGAGAAAAGCGAGCGTAATAAAAGCGGAGATAATCGTGACGAGACAAGTGTGAGACGAGAGAGATAGTGTGATTGCGAATGACAAACAACGAACTGTCTTTCAAAGGCGACGATAACTGGTGGGAAATCAGCGACGGAGTCGGCCATGAGTCCTGTTCTCGAGGAGAAGCAGAGAGAGGAGCCGACGTCCGCGACGAAATCCGATATTACCGAGACCGAGACCGAGACCGAGACCGAGGCCGAGCTGGGAAGGAACGAGCAACTCGTCGACACCTCTCACGATGTCACCATGAGCGATGTGAGTGCAGTGACTGTGGTGAAAAATGTGCCGCGCGGTACCAGAAATTAACATTCACGGTAAAGTGAAAACGGTAAAGTAAAAACAAGCGCGAACACAAGAGGATTCGATCCGGCCGCGGCCGCGTAATGGGAAAAATCTCTCCCGACAATTGTCCGTGTTCACAATGAACACGACGGTTTATTAACACGTCCGTTTTCACCGTGTTCGATATGTTTGGCGTATCGTGGCGAAGTGTGTATCTAAGGAAGGAAGAAGAATGAAACAAAGTAGTATAGAGAGACGAAATCGTTGAGGATGAAAACGCGGTATATGTTTCAAGATTGAAAAGCGAGAGAAATACGCGATAGTATCGCCTGCCAAGTATCGAGAGATCGGTTGTACGTGGTTGCGCTTGTGCTCATCTTTCTTCTTCTTCTTCTTCTTCATCGCTCGATGAATACGCACACAAATATGCATTCGTTTACTTCACGAATTTAGAGAACGACGACGAGGGGAGAAGAGAGCGGCACGGAGCAGAGCTACGACGAGCAAAATGAAGATGAGCAGAGCGACGAGGAGGGGAGCGACGATGATGAGGAGGAGCAGGAGGGTGAGAGCGATTCGGAGAGACACGGAGAGAAGGGAAAAGGCGAGGAAAAGGCCAGCAAGGTAGAGAGCGACAAGGCAGAATGCGATTTGCAGGCCGAACAGACTGGCAACTCGAACACCGAGAACAATTCTCCGGAGAAAACACCCGCCCTCAGCCAGGACAGCGACACCCATTTCTTCTCCCCGGTCGAGTCGAGCGCCTCGAGATCGAGGAGCTCGAGCGATTCGAGGGACTCGAGCATCTCGAACGGCACTCCGAGACGACCGGGCGGGGGCTCATCCTCGAATATGTCCGTTCAGAGTAAGTATGGCCCCGTATGTGTCTGAGCAGATTCCGGATACGGATTTGCGATTCTTTTCACCTTGCTTCCTCGCTCGCTCGCTCGCTCGCTCGCGACATCTGCGTGAGAAGCTGAGACTATTTCGGCTATTCGGACCAAGCATCGCTTTTCGAGAATTTCACACAATTCACACCTGCGCGCTCGTGTCATATCTCTATATACGTATTTCATTCAGCTTGCTCTTCTGCATTTGCACCTACACTTGTTGCATTTCTCATATTATTAGCCTCGCTCATACTAACTAGAACTTGCTTATATATATATATATATACATATATCTTATCTCGCTGTATTTCCTTATTAACTTTTAAGATATTTGAGATGTGTTCGCCGTGCAAGAACGCGCAAGAAACGTAGTTTCATCAGAGAGGAAATTAAATCGTGGTGGATCGAGATGGAGGTCTGCGCGGCTTTAAACTCGGATTAAGCTTTCGTTCGGTGACCTCGGCATAAGCGAAGCGATCAAAATACAATTGAAGTTAATCAGCCGCAGGAGGATAGCTGGAATCTTCGTTCGCGTCCGAAAAGATTATTTCATTGAGAGCAAAGAAGAAAGGACTAATTTTGGAACGTGCGATTTCGCGCAGCGTGCGCGCAATTAATTGCTTTGCCCCGAAGCCCGAAGCTCGCATTCTGATGTGCTTTCTGCTTGCAATACCGATTGCAATCCTAGTGCATGTATATAGGACGTTGCACGAGCGATATACATATCGCCAAATAAAATGTGGGTACATACATACATACATTCATACATACAGTACATACGATAAATACACATTTGCATGCACGCGAACGCGTTACACGATTCACGTATTACTAATGCGTGTGAAATAGGTCGCAAACTCACGAACGACAGCATCTTTGTCGAATCTGTATGTTATATTTTGGCTGTGGAAATACATTACATCTTTTCGCTTTGTATCATTTGGTTGTAAGTTGGGGGAGGGAGCAACAATATCGAATATCCCTTGCGAGCGATCTCCTTCGTGACGCATTCTCCTGCGAGATCCGCACGTAGCGAGAGAAACGTAGCAGAAACGATGTTTGCGAGATCATAAATATCCGCATTGCGAGAGCAATTTTATTTCTATGTTCGCTAGACTCCCACCAGAGAAATAGCTTAAAGAGAAGCGAGTACGGCAACGGCGAGGCGTGTTTCATCACGGAGCAAACAACATCGGGTATAATTTCATTGATTTGGCCGACGATCTAGCCGATTTTAGCACGCGCTGCATTATATACCGTTAATTTGATTCAGATCGAAAAATCGACGTAACGAAGAACCGAAGCCCCCGAGACTCGACGGGACGATCGTTCGAAGAGACCAATAATGGCGCGGTGATGGGCAAGCGCGGTACAAATGCGACCAAATATCACCACCATCACCACCGGGGTAAACGTACGAGTCACGGCAATCGCAAGAAAAAATAATCCATCGTATACGGAAACGGGATAAGACGGAAACGGGATGAGAAAGGAGCGGAAAGGAGGGAGAGAGATGGATGAGAGAGAAAGAGCGCTTCCAATATTTTCACAGAGTACGTCGAAAGGAGAGATTATTATTGGGGATACAATATCGCGGAGCGGTATCGCGAGTGTGATTGACAGTTACGCAATTGTTGAGGATTGAGATTAAGATTTGGAATAAAGAGATATATTTGTTCGCCATCACGGTCGCTGTGATAGAGAGCGGTGCCGATACGGCTATCTCGATGTGCTCGTATCAAATTCGAGTCTCTGAAGAGTTATCGGAGCCATCCAAGTTATTCCTTGATTATTACTTGGAGTACATAAAAGTGCACGCAGGATCCGCGTCGAGATCCTGAATGCGATGAAAGTTGTCGAAAAAGAGAGAGAGAGAGAGAGAGAGAGAGAGAGAGAGAGAGAGAGAGAGATCACGACTTTTTTATTTCTATTTATCGGGAAGCATGATCCAAGTCGGCCGGTCCAAAGTACTCCGTCGTTATCTCGCTCGCTCGCTCGCTCGCAGCAATCTCCCGCTGCTTTTTTCGATAATAACATAATTATAGTTTGCGCGACACGACAGAGAAAACGAAAAAGAAGCAAAGAAAGAGAAAGAGAAAGAGAAAGAGAAAGAGAAAGAAAACGAGACAGCAAGATGCACAATCGCGGAGCTTCGAATTAACTTTGTACGTTGTTTGTCGGCGTTTTTGAGAGAAATCGCATTTTTGCATTATCATCTAGTAGTCTAAAGTAATTCACGTGACACGGCAACAGTGTGATTAGTTTGACAACTGATCAATTGGAAGAAACAACAGCGTCTTGGGCTTGGGCGAATGGCCACGATAGGGCTTCGCCCAAGCCCAAGTGGTGGTCGACACAGACAGACGATGCGAGCGAGTGCATTTAAATCGCGGTCGCAATACGCGCGACCAAAGTACGCGAGTATTATCATATTTAGACTAAACACCGCGTCGCGTTTGTGAGCGTAACAATTGCATAATTCCCGTGTAATCTTGACACTGCGAGCGCTGTTTACTCTTCGATTACGCATTAATGCAGAAGTAACCGCGCGCGCGCGAGAAAATCGCGCGAGTAAAGGTGTCTGCGCTGCGTGTTATTTTTGAAGACGTTCGTCGATCGATTCTCTCTCTCTCTCTCTTCCGCCTCTCTCTCTCTCTCTCTCTCTCTCTCCATCTCTCTCCAATTGTGCAATAGTTACTAATGATAACGTCAGTAATATTATTTATACGATACCGCGCGCACACAACACACAACGCGCCTCTCTGCGGCGGCGGCGGCGGCGGCGGCGGCGGCGACGGACGCTGGTCGGATAATACGATGCGATCGATAGCGCGGTCGCAAGCGCAGTCCGGAAGCGGAATTATTGCCATTGCGCCATCGTTCGTTCACGCATCTCGTCCATTCTGATCTCGATCATCGTGTCAAATTTACAAAATCCGCTCGCGCGGATCGTCGGCAGAAACGACGTCGTAATTTATAATCCTACACACACACACACACACACACACACGATATCTACTCTCTTTGTAAGTGTACAATATGTGTACGGCCGTAATCGATCGCGAGAGATCGATTAGCTATTGTTTTATCGCTGTACCACTAGGGATTTCACGATAATAAATTATTTAATCGTACGACGAGAGATACGATACTGTATGTTATTTCGCAGCAGTCCGAAATAATAAATACAACCGGGTTAGGTCTCAACACACACACTGCTGTGATCGAGAGACAATTACATCCGAGCGACACGGGCGAAACGAGCGGGTGGAACGATAAAGTGGCCTGAATCAATAGCGCAGACGTAACGATCGATAGCTCGCCTTTGATTCTTTATCTCGCGGAGTGCAAATTTCTGCGTCGCTGAAAATTATATCGATCTTTCGTTGAACGCTGTACGCGCAAGTCGCGCGCGATTACACACCCCACCCACCTTTTCATAAAATTATTAGAGATACCGGGGCGTCCATTTTTTTTGCGACGCGCAACAACCGCCCTTATCACGCAGCGCGAGATAACGCGCGAGATTAGACCCATATGTCATAGATGTGTCCGATCGGCGGATAAACGTGTCATGGTGTCCTGGAAATTTCACGTACAAGTTGCACGGTTGCGCGACGACGACGACGACGACGACGACGATGTATTTACATGAACTAGGCGTCGCGAACGCGATCGTTTCGCCATCGATTGTCAACGTTCATACGTTCAGGAAAAGGATTTAAAAGGATATCTCCGCGGACGCGTCTCGGATTTATCTCGTCGGATAACGTGCGTGATTTTTTGAGAATTTTTTGGTCATTTCGTCATGAGCACCAGCCGATCGTACCAGCGCACTAATTTCAATCGCTGCTGATCGTCAGGATGATGATGTCGGCTTATCTGCGTGAGAATCGCTGCATAAATAAATAAATAGATAGTGAGGGAAACTCTTTATCAGTGCACTCGTAACAGGCTCTGTTCGGTAGCACTTGTCGGTTAAGCCTGGATACTTCATCTCGAGGGTCTCTTGTCATTAACAAATTGTAAGGTACAACTGACTGTCAAGTAGCAACAATTGACCGATAATCTCACAGTCAGGCCCTCGTCTATCTCTCTCTCTCTCTCTCTCTCTCTCTCTCTCTCTCTCTCTTGTTTAAAGAACAGAGTCGACAGAGTCCTCTCCACGATTATATTTCATTTGGTTTTCGTTGTTTCTCAAATTTTCCTTTCGACGACAGAAATTCAGCAGTCACACACAGCGTTTCGCGCGGTTGACGACGACCACGATGAGACGTAACGAAAACCGACATACCGACAACCGAAACGCGCAATTATCCCCGCGACAAAATAACACTGATAGTGATAACGAGAAAAGAAGGAAACGGAAAAAATACAATCTAGTGCGCTGCAATTGCGCTGCGTCAGCTTCGGCCTGGTGGAAAAGGCGGCTTGGTACAAGATCCCAACGTAAATCACTATCGATATCTCGGAATCGCATTACACGTGGTAGAGATACTACAATCTGTAATTTCACTCTTTTTTCCTCGCGCCTTTCCTTCTCCGACTTCACGACTGGGCATTCACGAATGGCGCGGAAATATATATTTTTCAACAAGATTTCGCAACGCGTGACGCGCAAAGCGCGAATTTGGAGACGTGCATTTTGCACAATCGCTATTTGCGATTGCAAATCTCTTTTTCCCATCTACATCTATATATATATATGTATATATATTATGTATATATATTATGCGTAAGAAATAAATAATTAAAGAGGAAAAACAAAAGTGCAAAATAAAAGTCAGAGGTTGAAAAAATATCGATAAGAGGACACACGTATATTTTTGGGACGCGTTTAAATATTTAGCACAAAATCGCCAGTACGCTTATGCAAATGCGTATTTTGCTGTCCGACCGATGAAGATCGAAAAGACTCGATAATATTTCGGCTCCCCCGACACACGCTACGATTTGCGGTAGTCAAACTAATCTATGTAGGCTGTTATCACACACAGATAACGTTGCCGGAGCTCCTATCAGGTAGCCATATTTTTGATGCAATATATAGGTGATCGATATATCGCCACATAGTTCTCAGTGAGGCGGCCATCAGTGAGTTGAGCCACAGAGTACAACCGAGCGCGCTCTCTCCTTTAATAATCTCCGTTAATAATCCCGAATAAGAGAGAGAGAGAGAGAGAGAGAGAGAGAGAGTGCCAAGTTATCACGTCATTAATTACAATTAATCACTGTACGAGAGTACGAGAGTAAGGGAGAAACGAATGAGCAGATTCGCGAATGTTACCCGCGATCAAGATATCCCGTGATATCTCTTAATCGACGGCGGTCAACGACGGACACCGTCGGCGCGAATTGGCGTGAAACGCGAGCTGGAAATTGCAAAAGTTTATTCGCGAGTCCGCGAATAAAGTCGCTGCGCTAAAGCAACGAGATCGAGGAGAAATTTTCGCGGTGTCTCCGCGAATGAGACCGCGGATTTTCTTCTGACTCTGAGACGCGCGGATTCTGTCACACGGAGGACGTATCTCTCTGCAACGTTTCGTTTATATCAGAGACACAGAGATACCGACGGGTGAGAGAGAGAGAGAGAGAGAGAGAGAGAGAGAGAGAGAGAGAGCGCACGCGCGCGCGCGCGCTGCTCGTTAGCCGAGATTTCGAGAAAAAGAGGAGAAGGAGGCTGAGAAAAATGGCAGCCGGTTACGACGACTGTTACGACACTTCCTGGCATTTAATACCGCCGGACTACGTCAGCAACGAGGAAGATTACAGGTAAAAGCTCAGCGAAAAGTACTTTTTGCTTGCGAGTGCTTTTTCGTCGCGAAAATGGCGGCCGGATGTTCTCTGATGTTTACGCCGTCTCCTATAACGGAGACAATTGGATCCCATTGGTTCAATGTCATATTTGACGGAATGTGCAGGGTTAATGTGTGCGTGTGTGTGTGTGTGTGTGTGTGTGTAGAAACAAAATTTCGACTCGATTATTTCCGCTTCGTTCGTATGGGCGGCGATTAACATATCTGATTATGCGAATAACGCCGTGAAAGCGAGCGGAAGCGAGCGTTTAAGAGCAGTCACGCATATCGGGTTAGGCGAATCCTCCGACGTAGAGTGGTACGCCTTGTTACACACTGGGACACATACATGAGAAGCGAGAGTGCCACGTTGTGCCAACACCTGTTGGTTTCCATCATAAATTTCGGATTAATCGTATTCGCGATGCGATTCTACTACTTTGCCCCGTTCGTTGCACCTGCGGCATTGCCGTCGAATCGGAATCGCGCCGTCCAAGCGGACAATCGTTTAACAAAACACTGAGAGAGAGAGAGAGAGAGAGAGAGAGAGAGAGAGAGAGAGAGAGAGAGGTGAACGAGTTTCACGCTTCTAAAAAATACAGGTGTTAGGGTCTAGTACGTGATCATCTTTTCGAGCCACAACTTTGATCTCGAGCGAAACGAGAACAAGCGAGAGCGACGTTCGACAAAGAAACCATCAAGCCGTACTTGAAATCTTTTAAATATTTTCTAAACCGTCTTAGTGGCCGGTCAATCTTAAACACGGCGCAATGCGTCCGGATCACGTCTGTCCCTGGCCGTTTGACTAGTGTTTGACTCAAACGTGACCGCAGTTTAAAAGTGTGACTCTCGAGTCTGTACCCTCTTCAGTAAGAAGAAGAACCGAAAGAAGGACCCTCTCGGGGATTCTCCAATGCTACGCGTACTACGTTCATTCAAATCGCTACCGTCGATCCTTTGTGCCGACTTTATGAATGAACGTAAAACTCCCGTCTTTCCCCGTCGCTTTTTTCGAGCGGATTCCGCGGCCGGTCTTTTTGTCCACGTCCAAATCAGGTGGTTCTGACCAAAAGAGAGATATCTCAAACGTTTGGAAAAAAATGTAACGTGTCCTGTTACTGCGACTCGGCCTCGTGCCGAGAGATTCGTGATTCATTCCGATACTTTTGAAGTGCGCAAACCTGATCGGCAATCCTGATCCCGAGACTCGAATTGGGACCTGCACGTGTGACTTTCGACCAAAAAAGAAGAAGTGGAAACGCATTTCACGGCCGCTTGTTTCTCAGCGATACATTACAAAGGTGCCAAATAAGAGAAGAAAAAAAAGAAAGATACCTGTGCCGAAACACAGGTGGAGGTAGGAAGATGAAAGAGGATGTGCGGAGAGAGAGAGAGAATCTTTTCATTTCATATTTCGAATAGCAGGTTTCTGTCGTATTTTATAACCCCCCCGCCCGCCCCCGCCTGCCTCCCCCCGCCTGAGTCAGAGCCACTTGAATCGGTACTCGAGAATGACCGTCGTCGTCGGCTCGAGTCTGGTCAAGCTACTTGAGTCAGTTTGAAACTCAAATTCGACCGTGTCGTACCTTGCCCTTGACGTTTGTGAATAACGCCCCGAGCGCAAACTAACTAACGACCGCAAGACGAAGAAGGAAGATCTAACACGGGAAGTGTAGTCACAAAGTGATGATAAATAAGGACCGCCGACGTGACAAGATGTTTTTGCTAGAGATTTCTCCGCAGGATCAGCAGGTATATCTATATTGTATTGTTAATGACCAGACCAGATGAAGCTTAGCATCCGCTAAACGACGACGACGACTACCATTCACGGAGGCACGTTTTTGCTCTTTCACAACAAAATCGCTGCGAGGAGGTATCGAGTGGCCCATTCGGCAATCGGGTCCTATAAGACTCGAGTCGGTGCTGAAACAACTTTGTCTACGAGAGCTCGTCGGAACGCTCCCTTTATTCTTCCTTTATTCTTCTGAAGCAGCTCTCTCTCGAGCGGAGTGCGAGCTAGTAATCCAACCGTCGCGTCGGATCATCGGAAGAACGTCGTTTTATTCGAGACGGAATTTTCAATGCCAACGCGGAGAATGAAACATTGCACGTCGACGGCTGCAAGCTGTACGATTATTTATGCTTATGCGATGTATCCCGAGGCTGATAAATTTCTCGATCGATTTCTCGCGGTACTTGGGAGGATTCGCGCGCGCCGCGCCGCGACGCGGTGGACGCTGTCCACCGATTAACGCGAGCAACGAGTTAACCGTTGCGGTTAACGGTAAACCGAATTCATTCGAGATTCGAGCGCACTTTTTCTCTCTCTAGAGCGAGGGTTATTTGAAAAATAATCGAATCAATGGCGGATGATCGGTTAATCACTATACATCGCACACGATAGTTTCTAGTCTCAAATGATAAAAGTCGTAGCGGAGCGTCTAGCGATCGCTCATAATCGACCGCGTGGATCGCGCGGTAAAACCGCGGCTATTCGACGATGTTATTAAGCTAGAAAGCTCAGGAAGACTCCACTCGATCATTGGAGGGTTGCAATAATTTGCGGCACGATCCCCTCGACGGTGTCGACCGGTTTCATGGTAGCAAAGAAAGAGAGAGAGAGAGAGAGCAACGACACTGCGAACGGCGAAGCAACGGCCGAGGCAGTAAAACAATGAGACGCAGACAAATTGGGTTGCGTGCTCGAAACAAGTTGGCACAGCTATCGCCAAACAGTCGTGGGAGCACGGCAAATGTTGCTCGATTGCCCAGAGCTCGAGACTCCTCCATTTTTTCCCGCTGGCGCTCGGAACTTCCGGGACGAGCGCGGGTCGAGGAGAGGCGAAATCGAGGAAAAACGACAAACGTCTCGCAGGGTTGGTGCCTGCTTACATCGGTTCTCTCTCTCTCTCTCTCTCTCTCTCTCTCTCTCTCTCTCTCTCTTCCTCTTTGTCTCATCCAACACACGATTCTAACCGAGTTAGACGATGCACCTGCAACGGGGCAATACCGCGCGTATCTTTTGTCTGTGAACCCTTCTCCGCCGCGATAGAATTGTAAATAATTTGTCCAAGTATAACGTTACCTCTCGCGTTTCGATACGTGTAAAATGTCGATAAATCTCTTATCGGTGTTGTAATATTGATATATCGATCACCTGATATGTCTTGCGTATCTCACGATGTGTGATATAAAGAGAGAGAGAGAGAGAGAGAGAGAGAGAGAGAGAGAGAGAGGGAGAATCCTCTTTTCCTCTTCCTTAAATAAACGTTAAACACAAACGATGATATTTCTATCTAAATTATTGCTTCGCACCTTCGCAGACGAGGTGCATTTTCGATAAATGTATAAATACGACTGCAACATATAATATCGGTCGTATCGGTAGCTCGAGGTGGCTAAATGCTCCAGTTGTTGTATTTCCCACCTCACCCATCTCGATAGCTGGAAATAGGACAGGCGTCTTTGCAGCTTCCGACAGAAATTTTCATTCTTCCAGCGAGTAAATTCCGGCAGTCGAAACACGACTATGAGAAAATCAGAAAAGTCGGGACACGACCCTCTTCCGTAGTTTTTGACTTTCTCAGTGTGCGAAGACCCGCGTGGTTGTATAGAGAGGCCGGTTTGAATAAACCGGAAACTCGCTCCATCGTCTCAGCCCTGTCCTTTACCTGTTCCTCTCCTCAGAATCGCGCGACTTTGGAACCCTCATTTTCGTGCTCGCGTCGGTACGCGTGTGCGTTTATTGTTGAGTATTCACGTTCAAATGTGTTCTCTCTCTCTCTCTCCCTCTCCCTCTCCCCTCCTCCTTCTCTCCCTCTCTTTTAGCGATTGGATACAACCTGCTATTCTATTCAGCGAGACGCACAATTCCGACAAATCGTCTATTTCGGATAGTTGACTCGCTCCGGAGATCAAAGGTATGTTTAATCGCTGTAAACGGGGCTACCTAAACATCTCCTTAAATTGCAAACGATATCGGGAAGCGTTTGAAACACATTTCGGGATTCGGAGAGAAACGAACATTCATCCGCGTACATCCGCGCGCGTCTGTATCGTCTCGCATTTCCGACAATACTTTGGCATCTTTGGTCAATCAATAGCGTCACGCGTAATACATATTACGCGTAGACATACAATAGGGCGACGGACATTATCGCGATAATATTTTATTTGCGATCGAGCCGCGTCGCGTCGCGGAAAAAAGGTCACCGAGCGATGTTGATTCGATTGAATCGCGGTCTGCGGAATTCCGACGGATCACAAACGCGCGCGCAATGTATGATAACGCGCTTTATTGCTCCGCGACCGACGTAATAAACGCGTGTCCGCGAATAATAAGTGGGTAGTGCAAAGAAGAAATCAGGTCACACTGGCCTGGTCGTTGCGCCGACAGCGACGTGTTCCTTCGCGCGAATTCGCGATTATCGCGGGAAAAAGAAGCGATAAGTCACCGATTGTCACGCACGTGTGCGCGCGAACGTAATAAACGCTTCGCGGTAAAATTAGCCGCTGTAGCTGTAGCCTACTTTTCGTTACCATTCGGGAAAAGAATCAATTTGAAGAACTTTGAGCAGACGTTCGAAAGACGCCTTGGAGATCGCCTCGAGAGATGCACGTATTATTTTTACCATTTTAAATCTTTTTAAGTCTCTTGGATATCTCCGGGATATATTTTGCGGGGTATACTTGCGATATCTGAGGCGTAGAGTCGACAATGCGGAAAAATAAATATAATTCATTTGAAATAGCCGGCGGGGGAGAGAGAGAGAGAGAGAGAGAGAGAGAGAGAGAGAGAGAGAGAGAGAGAGAGAGAGAGAGAGAGAGAGAGAGAGAGAGAGAGAGAGAGTGAGTGAGAGAGAGTGAGAGAGAGAGAGAGAGAGAGCGGACTCCTGTAAAGTCGAACGTACCTCCTTCTCCATATCCGTTCAATTTGTACCCTTGATTTGTACCTTTGACAGGCCACGTAAACGAGCCCCTGAAAGAGGACCATGTCGGTCGTGATCATACGTCCATCTCGTTTACGTAACATCTCGGTCGTAAGCAAGCGCGGACCGCGCTTCTAACCCAGTTTTGTGTATCAATAGACGGCGATCTGAGTGCCGGTGGCGACGGCGGCGGCGACGATGGGGAGAGAGAGAGAGAGAGAGAGAGAGAGAGAGAGAGAGAGAGAGAGGGAGAGAGAGGGAGAGAGAGAGGGAGAGAGAGGAAGAGAGAAGGAGAGAAAAGGGGCACGGCGAAAGGGAGCGGGTGAGAAATCGAAATGACACAGTAAAAGCACCGCTAATGCTCTTTCACATTAACACTCGACGTAAAGTATGCTCTCGGTGTAAAAAGCCCTGATCGATGAAGCCCGGTGATTGGCCGGCTCGCTCGGCAGGATTGAAATCAACCCCCGGACTGTCGGCCGAGGGTTTCCCCGGCACGAGGCCGTCTCATTGGTCGAGCGACGGCACCACCCCTTGGTAACATAGCCCGGTGGTAACGCGTTACCAGTCGTATCGAGTCCCGCAAGTGAACAAGGGTTGCTCTCTTCGTAAGCGGCCAAAGCCCGACCTCGGGTGGGTGAGGATCGTGTTAGCCGTTTAATAATAATCGAACACATGAGAGGACGACAAGAAGAATAAATATCCCGAGGAATTGATTTTGTCCTCGTTTGTCAGTGTTACGCTGAGAATTCGTCGAGAGAATCTCTCTCTCTCGGCGTGCCGGGATATTCGTCGGGGGGGGGGGGGCGAGGAGGGGAGGAGGACTTTAGGGCGCAAGTTCGTCCTGCGGATTCAAATGAATCGCTTTGCGGATTTATCCGATTGTCAGAAGAACTCGAGTTCTTCGATCGTGGGTCGCGACCGAGGCGCGTCGCGACAGAGACGGTCGCATCCGACTTTCGAGCGAAACGAACGAAACGAAAAGTGAACTAAACGGTGAACGGCCGCGCTCGCTGCGTTTTCCTATTTCAAGCCCTTCCTCCCGCTCTCCGGGGGAACGTTTCCGTAATTCACCACTGTGGTGTCGTCGGCAGGGTGGGAATAGAGCGAGGGATGAAGGAGAAATCTCCGCCTCCAGCGGCAGAGAACCGCCCTCCGCTTCGAGGGTGCTTGACGAGGGAAACTGCACGGAGGTAGGGAACACTAGCCGTCAAGTGCTCGTCGAGGATACTCAAAAACTACAAGAAGAGTCCTTCAGCAGCTCCGAAAAGGAATCGCCGACCTTTTCGAGTTTTCTCTCGCCCCGACTCTTTGCGTGTGACTCTTTGCGAGAGACGGGCTCTCTCGTCACAGTGCGTTTCGCTGACTGACACTTTGTCTCCCTGGAAGCGAGGAATTAGTTACGATAGTGTTGATGGTGTGCGACAAAGGTGGAGAAACTAGCCGTGTGTGTGTGTGCGTGTGTGCGTGTGTGACACACACGGCAGGCTCGAGAATATTCGAGGAACAGTGATATAGGAGGATTGAAAAGTAAGGCGTGCCTTTCTATCTATCTAAAGGCAGAGTATTATCCTTTGTTTAAATGTTGTTGAAACGCGCGCAGGCGCGCGTGCGAGAATGAGAAAACCCGAAAGGATGAAATATATTCGATAAGGAATCCGGAGTGCGGTTTCTTTTTCTTTATCGAGTGAATAAGGTAGCGATAAGGAGCAAGGTTGAAATAAACAAGAAAAAAGTTGGGGTGAAAGTGAGGAAGAAGAGGAGCTGTCGGAATTGAGATTCAATCGCCGCGATTCCACAGTCGCGATCGCAAGAGAAGAAATTATAAGCGAGCATTAGTGCGTGTGTCGAGAAAAGAGAGAGAGAGAGAGAGAGAGAGAGAGAGAGAGACTTTTGTAGCGAGGCTCCTCGCTCTTGAAAATAAACCATCGATGTAACATGTACTGACGCCAGTAATAATCCTTCAGAATCTTCTCAAAATGGCGGACAAGAATAAGGTAGAAAAGATTCTACCCTGGCCGATTATACCGTATCCGATCAGTGTTTGGAATCAGCTCTGGTGTAATCAGCTCGTGTTGAACCCTAGGTAAATGAAATGATTAAAAGGACAACGTATTCGCCTCTTTTTCTTTTTCATCTTCTACCTCTTCTTCTTCTTCTTCTTCTTCTTCTTCTTCTTCTACCTCTTCTTCTTCTTCTTCTTCTTCTTCTTCTTCTTCTTCTTCTACCTCTTCTTCTTCTTTTTCTTCTTCTTCTTCTTCTTCTTCTTCTTCTTCTTCTTCTTCTTCTTCTTCTTCTTCTTTTTCTCCTTCTTTGAACGAAACGCGCTTACTTACGTAATTTCATAATCGACCGGGTAGTATCTGAGAGAACAAAGATACAGTTGTCAAGATGCACACACATGGCAAAGTAATGGCAAACAAACGCGTTCGACAAAGATAAAGAGCCGCAAAAGAAAGCTCGCATTTCGTTTAATGACAGTATCTTGACACACGATCGATCGCAAAGAGATCTTGATGACCCTCAAATTCTTACACGTGGTCTCATTAAGACACGCTATCGTGGCTCGATATCCGGTCGGTTATCGGTCTCCTTGATATTCACCGCTCGTCGCTCATCGCTCGTCGATTAAAGCTTTACACGCGACTTTGAAAAATCGCCGCCCCAATCACCGTTTGCTCTTTACATTTTGCGCGGACGCGCGTCAGCCAGGGCGGAAGTATTTAATTTTTATAGCGTGAAAAGAGCGTGAATTCTTCACGGGTCTTCTCCCATCCGTGTGCCGCGACAAATTTCCTACTTGGATTCGTCTCATCCATTGAGATGCATCGACGAGGAACGACAAGTTAAAGTCGCGAGTGACTTCAACGCTGGCACCGCCAGCGTTGAAATAATTAGCAGCTCCTCTCAAAGCGTCAAAGGGCAAGGTGTCTTCTCATGTCGATATTTCTCATGTAAAGTTGCGTGCAGTTTTCATTACGAATCGAAAATAGAGACGAGGGAACGAGGGTGAAGGAGGGAGATTTCAAATCATACGACGACAGAGAATATACACTTGTGTGTGCGTATTAGCCGTACGAAGCTGTGTCCACACACACGCACATGCACGCGCGCACACACACACACACACACACACACACACACGTCTCATCACGCATCGCGCATCACGCATTATTTCATTCCATCATAAATTTCCCAGCTGCGTGTTCCCGTGTTCCGTGATATTATGTCTTTCGAAAGCCTGCGAGAGATCGGAACGTTCGCGCGAAGCGTGATTTATGTCGAAACCGTTCGAACAAAAAGAACGCCCGAGCGTGTCGCGATAAAGCCCGCGCGGATTAGAGAAATCAGGTACAGAAGAATTCGCTTCTGTGCACAGGTCTCTTTCTCTCGAGGAGACAGGAGGACAGGTTGTTTGAGATTGAGCTCGAGCAGGTATTGGTCTTTTGAAGACACGTCTAAATCGGATCTTAAAGGGCAGGGGACCGCTTCTTGGCTTCTTGACGATCGTCGGACGATACTTCCGGCCGCGCGCGCGCGCGCGACAGCTACTTTGATAATTGGATTGCCACGTCGAAACGCCAAGACTTTGCGTCCGTTCGTGCAGATTTCTGAGCGCAGATTCGCTGAGATCGTGTCGCGGACAATCCGCGATTATATCCGCGCGATAGACGAGAACGTTTCGAGTCGAGTCGAGTCGAGTCGAGTCGAGTCGGTCCTGCGACGTGACACTCGCTCGTTGAAAGCACGCAGCGATGCGCAGGACAAATAAACGCCTGAGATTGTTGGTGTCGCGTCGAAAAATGTCTTGATGCACGTAATCGTCAATACAGGTTGCTGGAGGGTTGCATCAAAGTACCGGCGAGGGCTTCCAGCTTCCACATCAGCGATATCTTGGAATTAAATGACAACAAGCCGTCGCAAGAGGAGGCAAATGTGCAAGGTTGTAAGAATGCGCGTGAAATCTCTCACCGTGTGTTAGTAGTATATGATATATGATATATATATATATATATAGAGATTTGCGATAAAAAAAAGTGAGCGCAATGGGAAAAACGCGAGACTTTCGCGAGTATTCTTTGCAAAATATCCCCGCGTATGAATATACCCGGCGGGTGGGAAGTTTCAATGCGGAATTCGTGCGCTCCAGGTGCTACGACGGTCCTACCAGCGGCGAGCGACATGCCGTCAGCTTACCAGCAACTCCTGGAGCACACGTCTGCTATGCTCCAACCGGCTATGCACGCTAATCTGACCAGGAGTACGCTGCCACCTCCGCCTGGATTATTAGGTTGGACAACGGGACCGGCACTGCCGACGGCGTTACCTCAACCCCTGGAGGAAGTGAATGGTGAGTGCGCGGACAGGGATTATATCTATCCATTGCCTCACTTAACGCGCGTACACATTCCATCGCCATGGTCGCAAACGCGAACGAAACGACGCGATCAGGATGCGATCAGGATGCGATCATTTCTCTCTTCCGCTTTCTCCTTCAACTCTTTCTTCGACTCTTCGAAAAAACGTGTAAAACTTCATAAGCGCGCACGCGCGCGAGACGTCGAAATTTCCCGAAAACCCGTTCCGAATGTACGTATCAGAGCGTCATCAATCGCGAGTCATGAGACCTGACCCGTTCCGTGCGCCTTCGTGCGCCTGCGAAGATACGTCGGCTCTTTTCTTCACGCCGACGTACGCGTAGAAAGGGCGCGCACACGCACGCCTTCGCGGGCGGTCGGAGAAAGCGATGGGGTCGCGCGATGGAGACCCTTATTTATTTAGCACCCTACAATTGGTCCGCGAGGGTTAAGCAGGATCTAATGGTTCTGTAAAAGGTCCTCGTGGATACCGCTCCGCGATTGGCTCCGCGAGGGGGGACAGATGTCGCGAGGAGAGGACAGATGTGTGCGCCCGAGGCCCCAGCTCGGGCCCTTCGATTCAATCGGGATCGTCACGCCCAAAAAATTCGCCGCCGACCTATCCGCTCTCTCCGCGCGAGAGCCTTCGCTCTCGCGCTCCTTTATCTCCCTTTCGCGGTCACGGTTTTAGACCGTGACCACTGGGAAACCGTTCGCTCGCGCGAATAATCGCGCGGTGCGGTAGCGGGTCAGGGGAGGAGTGCGAGAAACCGAGCGAATCTTCTTTCTATCGGGTGTTTGGTATCGTTAGTAAGATGAGCGAGACTCCGCGGTCCGCGGAAAAGAGAGAATTTGTCGGAGAAAGGAGCACTCGAACACTGAGAAGAAGATCTCCTGGAGAATCTCTGGAGAGGATAATGCGCGCGCGCGCGCGCGCGCGCGCGAAAGTGTGGGAATTGACAAGAGAAGTGAAGCGAATTATAATTCGTCGTAAGAAACTCGAAATTTCTCGAAATTTAGTTGGTTATTGAAGAGAGATCCCTCATTATAAAGCACACGCAACGAGGAACGGATCTTCGGAACGGGAATTCCGGGTTAGAAAACGCGCGCGCACGATAAATCCCTTCCCTTTCGAACCAGGCCGCGCGACGTCTTCCTTCGGAGACACCAGTCTTTCCTCTGGCGAGTGTCTAATTGAAATCGCAGCGCGACTGCGAGAGAGCGCGGTCTAATCTCCCATGAAAATGATACGGTTGATCCCGTGGGGTTCGTGTGGCGCGGGGCGCGGGGGGTGGGGTGCCAAATAGGCTTTATATTGGTTCACACCCTTCCCCGGCGAGGCCGAGCGGGCTCGGGGCTCGGGGCTCGCTCGCGAAAGCATATTGTATTACGGCGGAAGCCGCCGCTAACCGACGCTGTACCGATTAAATTAGCCCGCTGGGGCTGATCTCTCTCGACCGGGTAGCCGAGTTTACATTTACCATCTGGTCGTCGATTATTGCAAATCAAAATTTTATATAATGCAATCCCCCATGTATCGCTCCGACTACTTGGAGAAAAAGGGACACCACCACCGGTAAAGAGGTAAAGATCATCTCGACTCTTTACAAACGCTTGAACGTTGAAATGCTTCCGCATCCTAGAGTATTATTGGATACGGATGGTGGTTGGGTCTGTCTGTCGAGATTTAGCCCGTTAACCCTTCGGTCGGCGATGATTAGGAAAACCATTAAAAAGAATCGATGCAGGCGTGCATCTGCCGACTGCTAATCAACGCTAAGAGCGAGGCCGGCTGAATCGAGTAGCTTGCAGCTGCACTGTGCGTTACCGATGATGCATGCGATTGAGCAATTGAGTCGGTCGATTATCATGCGCGATTATAATAGTCTGTCTATCTAATGTGTGTCTCTCATCGCCCACCACTCTCGCTCCAGCACAATACGATTTCAACGATGATCCGCAATCGCTGCGACTGCGCTCAGACGACGCAGAGATTAACGGTAAAGGAAAGAATGAGGAAAAGGAAGAAAGATTCGAAACCCCTCGTGTACATAGGACACGGGCTTCCTTCACCAACTACTCTCTGTCCCGACTGCACCGCAAACTGCTTTGCGAAGATCGCGCGCGCATTTGGTTAGGACGTCGACGCCGACGCCGACGCCGACGCCGACGCCGACGCCGACGCCGACGCCGACGTCGCGGTAACTCTTGTTTCGTCATTTGGTCTTTCAGTCCTCCAGCAACCGGACTCGACGAGCCCGGCGATTTCGGACCTGTCGTTCCCGTCGCAGCAGGAAAACAGCCACGAATCAAAGGACGAGGAATCGCAGGATTTCGAGGACGAGCAGCAGGGTAACGAGACACAGACGCACGAGACCGAGCATAAAAAGCGCAAACGGCGAGTGCTGTTCTCCAAGGCGCAGACCTTCGAGCTGGAACGGCGCTTCCGTCAGCAGCGGTACCTCAGCGCGCCCGAACGCGAGCACCTCGCTTCCATCATCCGGCTTACGCCGACCCAGGTGAAGATCTGGTTTCAAAATCACAGGTACAAGACCAAGAGAGCGGCGAACGAGCGCGTCGAGGCCAGTGGCAGCGGCTGCTCGCCCAGGCGAGTCGCCGTCCCGGTGCTGGTGAGGGACGGCAAGCCCTGCCAGTCCAAGATGATGGAACCCACGGCGTATCCGGGACCCGGCGGCCAGGTCCCCATGGGGCCGTACATACAAAAGTACTGGTGGTAGAAGAACAGAAGTGACGCAGCGGCCCGTGGATGGCTCTTCTTCTTCCTCTTCTTCTTCTTCCTCTTCTTCTTCTTCTTCCTCTTTTTCTTCCTCTTCTTCTTCCTCTTCTTCTTCCTCTTCTTCCTCCTCTTCTTCTTCCTCTTCTTCCTCCTCTTCTTCCTCCTCTTCTTCCTCCTCTTCTTCTTCCTCTTCTTCTTCTTCTTCTTCTTCTTCTTCTTCTTCTTCTTCTCCTTCTTCTCCTTCTTCTTCTTCGAGGGCGATTCGGAGTGGTGGGACCATCCGATCGAGAACACCCGAGATCGAGATCGGGCACGAGAGAGAGAACGGGCGAGAACGAGCTGGGCGACAGCGAGAGACTCTCACGAGAGCCGGACGAAGTGGAGGCGACGAAACGGCGACTCGACGGTATCGAGCGATATGACGATAGTGTGTGTAATGACTGTCGATTAATTCATCTGTGTTAGCCACGCTAGTGTCTCAGTGGATAAGCGTTTAGTAGTTGAAAATGGGAGGAGATGGGAACAACTTGCGAGCACCTTCGGCCATGTATCTGCCGATTATGCCAATGAATACTCTAATCGCGACGATTGTCGGACGCCGCACCGTCGCGCGCGCGCGCGCGCGTACGTCATGTACGTAGCGAGATAGCTAAATCGTAGTAACTCAACAAGATCATTCACAGTGAGTTTGACCATAACGTACATTTGGAACGGCCCACTTCCGCGACAGTACAAAACTTGCTTTGGTCATCGAGCATTTCGTGAACCCTCACCTGAGATTGTGAACGCGCGCGAAATTCTAGCGAACGAAGCAACAATCTTTCAGACTACCAACACATGTTTTGAGATACGTAATCTTCTTAGGTATGTATTTACCATATGCTGAACACGTCGATGAGCCTCTGCTGGATCGATCGCTCATGTGCGACGAATCTTGAATTCTTGAAGAACGACGCGATCGAATTTCTTCGTGTTTCCAAAGAGCAAACACGTCACGATATGCCAGTTCACTAAATATCACGGGAATATCTCGATTCGCGCGAGTTCACGAGTGTTTAGCAATTAGAAGACGATATTGACGATTCAGGAGATGGTGATGAATACATACATACACACACACACACACACACACACACTGTCTCGGGAGATTTCCCTATTAATGTTAGTAGACGTATCAGTAAGAGCGCAAAGTTATCGAGACATAATTTCAGACAGGGAGCGCCGCGTCGCGAATTTAAGGCGCGACTATAGATAATTAGCAAACTTCTTCGAGGGGCAATCGCTGCGCGGCCAATTGCAATTTCCGCCTTCGGCGGAGAACTCTTGCATTGATATTTATGAAGAAGAAATTAGAAGCACAGTGCGAATATACTGCAGGATACCAAAGATTGTTCGCGTCTAACCAACTATTCACGTGAATAGATAAGTGAATAATTAAGTAGATGTAAGAAATCTATAGCGGAAGAATCCTCTCCGTTCTTCTCTAAACGAATGGATGTTGCGCTCGCGTACAAAGTCAAAGTACGTTTGTACAAAAAATTGTTACACGTTATTATACCTTACGAAGGATCACGTAGACGTTGAAATTAGTCCTTAGAACGCGGCCCTTGATCGCGGCGGAAACGTATACATCACGCGCAGTAGACGCGAGGGATTGCGATTGGATCCTGAAGCGCCGTCGTACGTCGGAAACGATTTCGACACACAACATCGGCTAACTTCTTATCTTGATATCGTAAGATAATCGAGCGCTCGCGTATCAATCGCGATAATTCCTTTCTAATGAATCGTAGGCACACGTAAGATGAATTACTGCCAACTATTTGAGGACTGAATTTGTGACTCAATCGCGGTCCGTTGATAGACAACCGATCGAGGAGAAATCATTACGGTACAACTCACGTTTGACGTTTTTTCACGATTCAACTAAAAAAAAAAAAAAAAAAAAAACGTGGTTCTTCTTCCTTTTCTCTCATTGTGTCATGTTGTCCGAAAACAACATAGTTATAATATTTGATAAATTCTCCAGAGTAAAAATCTGTACTCTTGCGAATTTAACACTACAGAGTTGGATATATATCTCGGAATATCTCTAGATTCTTTTCTCTCTCCCCTCCCCCCTCCTCTCTCTCTCTCTCTCTCTCTCTCTCTCTCTCTCTCTGCATTTGGTCAATGATTTCAAAATTTCTTTTGCAGATTGTTATCCTCAAGTTGAGAGTTTGTTGAAATCTTAAAAATATACATTGACAGAACGATAATACCAGTAACGTTTAGACTTTCGAAGTGCTGAAGTTTGAATAAATATTAATACACGATGTTCGACGTTGACGATTGAACAATGTATTTAGTGCGAAGTAGTCGGACAGTTGAATGTAAAGTTGCGACACCGCGAAAAATCGCAAAGATATCCCAACTTTTTGTGCTTAATCAATTAGTTGATAATATGTAGGTTGTATATATGTACATTGTGTATGATACATAGTAAACTAATATATCAGATATTTAATAAACTTGTGAATTTCTCTCTTTCTCTCAAGAGAAAGAAAGAGAGAGAGAGAGAGAGAGCATGAATCTTACGTTCTCTATCTTTCTCTCTCTTTCTCCCCCAAATGAATCTCGCTCCAAAACGATCTTTCACACGTCTGCCTCGACTTTATCTTCTAATTTACGCGAGATGCAAATCGAAAAATTCTAACATTTGTGTGCGTCCCAATGAAGAAGACATTTATATCCGACCGAAAAGAAAATCTTTCCGATATCCGTGTGTATATTCGTTTGGTTCGTCTTGTTGATATTGTTTATTCGTCACGAAATTTCGAAACGCGAATAAACAGATCCTCGGCACGCATTATTATTGTTCGTGGATGTAAATGTCGAAGAGCAAAAGTGCAAAAATAAAGATTTCAGTGCGCTAATCGTACAATCACCACTTTTCTTCCACTTTTCACGGTGAATATAACGAAACAATACACCCGAGACAATCCCCCCCGTTACCCCTTCTCTTTCTCTACCCCCCCCCCCTCGACCGTGTTCCAGGAGCGCTTCCCTTTTTCGGGACACGCCGGAAGCTCGCGTAGCTTGAGTGACAAGCTTCCGGTTTCCGTTTCCGAGCAGCCATCTTGTTACCGGTTTAGATTTCCTGAGGGCACCCCATCGAGACTCGATGGGGGGACCGCGCGTTTGACTTTTGCAACCCCCAGAAAAACTTTTCATTATTACAGAGTATGACGTGAGCACACGCATGTCGGGTAACATCTTTCATCGAGACCTGGACTCGAGCCTCTCTCTCTCTCTCTCTCTCTCCCCCAATTTCCCTTTTTCTCTTATCTCTGCCACTATTCCTTTTCGCGCAATCGAGATCCGCGATCGCAGCGCGCGTCTTATCGCGCGAGTCGCATAATAACATACGTCCGCATTTATCAGATTTGAGAATTTGATTAATCAGCATGGGTTTCGTGACTCGACCTCGAAGCTCAGTAATCAGCCTCGAAAATCAATGATCAACAATTGCGTTTATCTCGGCGAATTATCAGGAGATGAAATTATTATCAGTTATATATCTCGGCGAAAGTTTCTACCACCTCGGCAACTTTAATTATTCCGCTATCTTTATTATTTTCGTCGGCCGGATGAAAGTGCGAGCGTACTCTCGTCGTCGTCGTCGTCGTCGTCGTCGATTCATTGTTATTCATCTTATCCGGCACCTTCTACCTTGTTTCATTTCCTTACTCGTCCTTTTCCCTTTTACCGCGAGTACCGCGAGTACCGCGAGTAACGTGAATTAGGGAGTCCCCCGGACGGTTGCTCCACTTTTGCCATCGAAACGAAACGATACAAAAGATTCTCTCTCGGCCCCTCCGCATCCCTTATCTGGCCGTCCCGCATCACGGCGGATGACGTAGCGAGGTAAATGGAGTGGACAGCGGACAGCATATGCTTTGTGGCGATCTCGCCTCCGGCGGCGGATCTGCCGCGGCGGTACAAAACGGGACTACTGTCCCCAAGCGGAATATTCCGCGCGCGCGCGGTGCGCTGAACCGGAAGCGGCAGATAACATTCAACCCGCTACTACATCCAACCCGGTCATGATTTATATGACCAGCTGTAATCTATAGATTTGGACATAGTCCATCGACTTTTACCTACCTACCTACCCTACCCACACCACCTACCGTTATCGTCGTCGGCGGAAGGATTCGCGTATTCCGTTTTCTCGCGATGTCTTCACTATCACACACACACACAGGAGAAGATACTCTCTTCTTCTACTACTTTCTTCTTTGTTGTTGTGTATTATTCTGTGTATGACAATTGTAAAACACACACACACACACACACAACATACGCATCTCGGCATCAGTCAAATGACTCGTCCGAGACGCGGACAGTCGCAAAGGTAGAGGAAACGTCGAGAAATATGCATATGCAGAGAGATAAAAATTTGCTCGGGGGGGGGGGAGGGGTCAGCGCGTATCGGCGCCGGCCGGGGCGTATGCCAATCAATAGCAGAAAATAAATTGATAGTTTGTCGAGCGACGGGACGTCCCCTAATATTTCCGAATGTAATCGAGGGGGTGTGCGCGCTCTTCGAGAACTCGGGAAAAAAAAAAGGAAGAGGAAAAATACAGAACCAGCCGCGGAAAGAGACGTGGTGGCGGGAGCGGGGGGGGAGGGGGGGTGGAGAGAGCAAGAAGAGAAAAGAGACGGGCGGAGAAAGAGAGAACAAACGTCGCCGAGCAGAAGAAGAGAGAGAGAGAGAGAGAGAGAGAGAGAGAGAGAGAGAGAGAGAGAGAAAAATGAAAAAAGCTTCGACAATGCAGTTACGAGTCCCGGAGCAAAGGAGCGGCGGGAGCGGGAGCGAGTGGACGATGTGTTCCGGGAGTGTTTTATTGGCTGGGTTCCGTGGGGTGGAAATTCCGTATAATGTACGAGATGTTTGCGTGGACTCTTTTAACCCTCCACCTCCGTCGCAACGGCTCTCTCTCTCTCTCTCTCTCTCTCTCTCTCTCAGTCGACCCGTCGGTACATAAAGCTACGTCGAACAAGATATGCCCCCAGGTCCTTTCTACTTGTCCATTTGCGTTCATATGCTCGCTGCAATTGTTACAGAAACATCATTATTCTTGTGCAATTTCTCATACTTTATCCAACTCGATAATTTTCAATCTTGGCTTGCTATTATCAATAATCCAAATTATTTTAAGCAGTTATGAAATCAATTTTAAATTGAATAGATTTTCCTTGTGATTATGCAATGTTGACATATAGCCATTAAAAAGAACATATAGTTTGGCGAAAGGCCCAACATGACCTTCAAAAGTATTCAGTCGAGTACAGTCGAAAATGGCAACAGATAAGGTGCCAAATCCGACACTCTGCATTCTTTACGAATTCCAACAGGGAGAAAATGCTGCGAGAGCGTGCGAATCGATTTGTTCCTTTCTCGGCGAAGGTGTTGTATCGTACGATGTGTGCGCATTTTGATTTAAAAGCGATTTAAAAGCGGTTTAAAAATTTCACAAACTAATCGACAAACGACACTTCCCTGGGCCCTGGAGGCCCTCGGAAGTGCGATAACGATGATTTGGAACAACTGCTCGCTGAGAGAATTCGGCACAAACACAAAAGGAGAAACTTGCAGAACTTGTTGGGAGTAACGCAGCAAACGATTCCCCAAACTACATGCCTACACGAGGCAGATGGGAAAGATCCAGAAAGAAGGAAAACGGGTGCCTAACCGCACGGACTCACTGAAACCAACAAAAATCAACGAGTGGCAGCGTGTCTTTCTCTCTTCTCAATAAGCAGCGTCGAAAGTGTTCTTTCTTGTGGAAAACCGTTACGGGCGATGAGAAATGGATATTCTATGACAATTCGAAACGCAGAAAGTCATGGCAGTAAATCATCCGGCGAATCATCGCAAAATCGCTTCGGAAAGAAGGTTTTTCTCTGCATTTGGTGGGATATCAAGGACGTGCTTTATTATGAGTTGTTGGTACCGGGTGAAACCCGGCAGTTACTGCGCGGACTGCTACCAACGTCAATTAATCTGCTTGAATCTGAAGAATTGGAACGCAAACTGGCCCGTGAAAACTGGCAAACTGAGAGAATCAGGAGTCCAGTGAAATTGTTGCATGACAACACCATTGACATTGCCCCATCCGCGATTATCACTTGTTGTTCCGGTCGATGCAACACGCCTTGTCCGATATATAATAGATATGCACTTCCAATCAGTGGATGAGATCCGAAAATGGCTTGACGACTTTATCGTGTCCAAACATCCGTAACATTTTTCCGAGATGGAATTCCGAGATGGAATCAGCTGCCTGAAAGATAGCTTAAAGTTATAAAAGAAAGCAACGGCGAATACTTTGATCGAACAATTTAATTTAATTTACTTTCTTTTAAAATAAATCTTGAATGTAGCTGAAAAAATTGGATTATTCATTTGTACACCTAATAGAAATATTTTAAATTAGCTCGAAAAGCGAGTCTCATTCGGCTTGGTCGACCGTCTTGATGAGAAAGTCACACAGCGGAAGGACACACTCTGCGCGCGACCTTAGATAATCTTTGAGAGCGGGAAAAGAGAGAGAGAGAGAGAGAGAGAGAGAGAGAGAGAGAGAGAGAGACGAGCGTATCGCGCGCGTACCATTGTTTCGTCGATTGACGTCGGAACCGGAAACGATGTTCCCTTTTTATCGGGGATTCTTTTTTTTTTGTTTAAAGGCCCACACGCACACACGCGGCACGTGCCGGCATTATGCCGGGGTGGCAAGTCGCGTGACCGGAAGAAGCGTCCTAATTGGTATCGATTCCGCTCGTCGACGTTGCTCTTTTCCGCCTCCCTGGAACATCATCGGACAACTTTCGTTCGCGCTACCGCGCTTTGCATCAGTCTTGATGCTCTAAAGCTAAATATACATTAATCCGAGTCAGTCGGAGAATACATTTTCCCCACGAAAAAGTCTTGTTCCAATCAACGTGATTACGCGTCCGCGTAATTAATTAGACACACACAGAAGAAGAGAAGCACAAACGAGACGCTAATAATTCTACAATGCTACCGAGGACAAGTAATCTGACACTGACACGTTTATTTATTTCGTGCCGGATGCTCGTGCTTTTGTTCAGGAGCAAACGAAAGAGGCGTTTAGTACTCGTTCGATCGGGATTCTCCGGCCACGTCCGACGGAAATCTGAATGTCCGTCCGCGTCGAGGGGTGGCTGAACTTGGCCGAAACTTTTTCAATCCCGAAAACTTTCCGCCGAGCAGTTTATTGTGCTGTTGGGAGTCTACGGATGTCGAACGGAGGTCGAACGACCGTCGTCGCAGTCGTAGGCGTCGCTCGGATATCGAGTCGCAGACGAGCAGCGATTCGGCGTGTGTGTAAATTCTCCGGGATTACGAGATGAGAAAAACACGCGCCGCGACCCCCTCTCCCTCGTGATGTAGGCTAATGTGCGAAATGTAGGATTGAAATCACGACGCGATGGATTACATCACGGTTGAAATTAATTGCAAAAGCAATTGCAAAAGCTGTCTGTCCGAAACCTTTACTCGTTCCTTGCGGATAAACTGCTTTTGCGAATTCCGTCTTCTACTTCTATTCCGCCGGCTGTTTCATTCTGTCGGCAAAATCGACAATCGACGCGAGCGAATCTACTTCGCTCGCCGACAGCGAACGCTTCGATTTAAACGTCGTTCTCGAAGGGATGCAGCAGAAAAACGTCGCCGCAACATGTTTGGCTACTTTACAGGGGACACACAACAAATCGCTTCCTTCGAGTTTCCTTTTGTTGGAATCATCCGCCGGAGACTCGATGCTTTCCGACGTGGCTCGCGTACGCCGCGAACAACAACGAGTCGCTTTTCGCGACTTTTTTGCCGTTGTGCATTTGGCAGCAATGGCCACGAGAGAGAGAGAGAGAGAGAGAGAGAGAGAGAGAGAGAGAGAGAGAGATTGATAAGGACGCGCATCAACCTTTACCTACGTAGCCTGGTGGGGTGACCTGCCGCCCCGGCTATCCCCGGCGAAATATTTCGAGACAATCTTCGACGACAATCTGAGTGCGCTCTGGAAGCTTGCCAGAGATTGCCGCGCATCGCAATGGTCGAGATGATAAGTCTTTCGCGCGGGCAGAAAAAGTCGGGGTAGATTAATCAAAGCAGAAATTTGGACGAGCGGGCGAGAGCGACCGCCGACATAAAGCATATTCCCCGCTAAGAATGGATCGTTTCCGGTTCCGTTCTCTTTATGGTACATTGCGGCCCAGCGATGTATTAAGATTACTTAATCAATAAAGCTCTGCGCGCGCGCGTGCCCGCGCACAGCCAACTAATTCATTTTTCAGTCCTCCCGCATATCTCTCTTTTGTCTTGCGAAAATCCCGACGTTTCTCTTTTTTCTCTGGCAATTATTCCCTCGTCGATTTTTTCGGCTTGGATCTTCTCTCTCTCTCTCTCTCTCTCTCTCTCTCTCTCTCTCTCTCGGATCAAATCTATCTATGAGGTAAGGCTCATGTGCAAAATCGTGTAAGACAGTGAACAGTTATGTCGCGCTATGTTTTCGCTCACATTTTCGCTCACGGAGCGAAAGCGCGCGGAAACCCGCGCGTTATTTGTTCGTCAGACAAATTACAGCTCGGTCCTTCGGTCCTTCGACAACCGAAGCGGCCGAGCCGCTTATTTGGGCACGCGTGCCGAGACGCACGTGCACGAAATGGTTAAATGTGGATTGAACAAACAAACAGCTCTATGCTTGAACGACAGTTAGCGGGCCGTTAGTCACGGTTAAGTGATCAAACATTGACACTCGATGTGCACATGGTTGCTTCTCGCGATTAATATCGCGGAGGGATGTGTGTGTGTGTGTGTGCACAATTACAAGAATCACGTTTCGACTATTCTCCACTATTAGCAAGCTACTACGTTTTCGCTATCTCTCTCTCTCTCTCTCTGTCTTTCTCTGTCTTTTTTTGTTGATTTCTCTAAGAGAGAGAGAGAGAGAGAGAGAGAGAGAGAGAGAGAGAGAGAGAGAGAGAGAGAGAGAGAGAAAACTTTTGAAAAATATTATCGCGCGGCTCTCAGACAACAGCAGCGGACTGATGTGGATCGCGCAAAGGGCGCTGTAACAAAATATATCGATTCTCGCTTCAGAGAGAACGTTTCGGACTACAAATGCCATACAATAGATCGCACTCGCTTGTAGGATCGAGAGGAAAAATTGGAACCGTGCCGAGGGGAAGAGACGAGACAGTTTTTTCCTTGGCCCTTTAATCCCGACTACTTTGCAGCAGCCCCTCGGTCCTCTTAAACGTTTCCCGGTTTCGCGGCTAAATCTGCTTAAACGAGCTGCCCGTGTCAGAATGGAACAACTTTTTCCTACGCTGCCGGGTGGCGACAGTCGTGATTTACTCGACCCCGTGTCTGCCGCCCGCTGTGTTTCCGCGTGAGAATTTAAAGCTCAAGTATTAAACGTTTATAAAGTGTTATAAGCTGTTAAGTAAAATCACCGTGACTCTCAAAGAAACGCTATTCTATGGTTAACAAGCCCGTCTCACCCTCTCTCTCTCTCTCTCTCTCTCTCTCTCTCTCTCTCTCTCTCTCTCTCTCTCTCTCTCTCTCTCTCCCTCCCTCCCTCCCTCCCTCTCTTTCCCCCTTTCTTTCAGTAGCAAAGTCTGACTTTTAAATAAATACTATGTCCGCGTTTGAAATGTTGCATACAGTACACCATTATCAATTGCCACGTATATATAACACACATACAAATGTGTGTATGTAATAAAATATCATGACATTTATTATTATATTACAGAATATACATGTTGAAGCTTTTATACAACATCTTTTATTTTTTCTTCTTTGTACCTCGACGTGTGATTAAACCTTAAACCTTAAGATTCGCGAAAATGTCTAATCTAAGGAATCTAAAGTCAAAAGAGAAAGCCAAATCGCCAAGGAGGGAATCGGGAGGTGTCGTGACGAACGATAGACAGGCGGTGCGACACGCGGCCAAAGGACCCTAATTCCGCGAGGACGACCCCCTCCCACGCCCCCCCTCCCCCCATCGGGGGGTTATTTCGCCCGTGACAATAGAGCGCACACGCGCTTAAACCATTAACCGATGGTTACGCCGATATACGCGCGCGAGATCGTTCGGGAATCACCGACGATGAGCCGCAACGCGCGCGGTGGTGGTGACGCCGCGTGGTTACGCGCCGTTATACCATATTTCCCGCGATCCTATCCTCTCGCAGCCCCATTTTGGCCGTTGCCCGAAATGTGCAAAGGCGCACTCGAGAGACTACAATACGATAAAATTACGCGGTCGCGACGCAACGAGCAGCGCCGCACAATTGTTACACAATACAAAATATGTGATCCAAATTTATGACAGTTATGACTGTGTGAATCGTCGATTTGCCATTACATACATTTACGAGACATCCGGAGAAAAACGATCGGTGTCGGATCGTTAAAAAAACAAAAAATATAGGTAGTGCAGCGGAGTGCTCGCTCAAACGCCTGCGTCGTCGCGCGAACAATGAACGCCGCGTACAGCCAGCGAGGAGTCGTCGAGACGACGGACGAGACGCGACGAGGATGACAAGGACGACGAGATTATCCGGCGGGATTTTCGCTCGGCTGAAAATTTCGTGAAAACACGACGCATTGACGGCGGGCGTTAGCGCATGCATTGATTTCCCGCTCAATTTCTCCCGAATATTTCTCCAGGAAAATCCGCCGGTGCACCGGCCGTGAACGCTCTTTCCCCTTCGTAGTGGCCGTAAGCTCGCCATTTACCCGAATTGAGACACAATGCCGCGTTTACCGTGTCGTGGGTAAGCCTGTTAAACGCGAACGCCTGGTGCGTAAATGCCGGTGTATTCATAGAAATCAAAACTTGGATCGCGCGACAATAACTCACTCCGGGATCTACCGACGACACGGCGATTCTCCTCCGATTGATGCTCGGGTGAGGCGAAGAAACAACGCGACTTTTTCTTGTTCGTTTGCTCTTTCTTCGTCGAGAGAGAGAGAGAGAGAGAGAGAGAGAGAGAGAGAGAGAGAGAGAGAGAAGAGAGGAGAGAACGTTTCGATTCTGTCTGGCCGAGCGGAAGCTGCTCGGCCGAATTAATTTTCATATCGCCGGAGAAAGTTTCGCTCGCCCGAAAGATTCATTCGCGGATAACGTCAAATGAGCACGTCGAAGAGAGCCCCCTCCCCGCCCCATCCCCCCTCCGTGTTCCTTCTCTCGAGTTGCACTAAAGTTTGTTACGGTTACGGTGTGGCGGAGCGAACGCGCGTACGTGTACGTGCGCGAGTATACACTACCCTGTATGTACTACCCCGGGAGAGGGGTGGAAACAGCTCCCTGAATGCTCACCTGGGCAAAGGCGTGGCTTTCGCGACAGTGGTCGATAGCGGCCGACTACTACCCCGGAAAGCACACCCCTGTGTGTTTGAAAAGGGAGTTGAAAAGAGGCGAGTGAGAGAGAGAGAGAGACAGAGAGAGAGAGAGAGAGAGAGAGGAGGGAGAGGGTTGGAGGCGGCGGAGGAGAGCGAAGGAGAAAAGCCGGAGAGGAGCTCTCTCAGTTATCGACACTCTCTGACGACAACATTATTGTCAGAGGTAACGTAACGTAACGTACGCTCTCGCCGCGCGGAGTATCAAGAATTATTTCCGGCGGCTTTCGCGCGGAAATCAGAATAAACGTCGGCTAACCCCGACCCGAGGAGGGTAGCTGCGCTACCCTTAGATTAGCGCAACGTTCCTCCATCTCTCGCGATCTGCTGATTGTATGTACGCAAGGATATCGAACTCTGTCGCTTACGTATATGTACGTTGCTTTCGGCCGCTCGTTTCTCGGCCGCGTTTCTCGCCTTCTTCAAAAGGATAGGAGAAACGCGGATAGTTCGTTGATATCGCTCGACGCGTGCAGCGCACGCGTTTCCTCTCTTCTCACCGGTTCCCCTCTTTTCTTTTTCCTTTATCGCGTCTCAAGTCTTTTGTCACAATTTCAGGTCAATCTCGAACAAGAGGACAGAGCAGGCTTAGAGGATATAAGAACGAGAGACTTATAAGCGTAAGAGACGTTACAAGCGCAATTTTCTAACGCCGGCTGAATGCAGCGCTCCATTGCTGCTAATTAAACTTAAAGAGGCGCTCTCGACAAGAGTGAGGTTGTTTAAGAACTCCTTCAGCGGATGACGAGAACTTCCGGCGGATATACGTACAACAGTGTGCCTGTGTTGGATTTCGAGTAGCTGATCGGTGAGCTGTTTTACACGCGACCGTGTAAAAATAAGTTGCCGCTTTTTGTCAGAAGGGGAGAGAGAGAGAGAGAGAGAGAGAGAGAGAGAGAGAGAAAACGCTTACTAGTGCTTAATTTAAACATTTCAAGAAACTTGGCACATGCGATAAGAATCGATCGATAAGAAATATTTTTCCGAGTCGAGAAATATCGAGCCCGATATAGCGAGGAAAATTATATACGTATATATAGCGCGACGCGAGTTAGAAGTATATAAATAAAGTTTTCCACAATCGAGCGTACGCGTTTGTAATGTTATTTTACGGGGCGAAATATCTTTCCCGGCCGTACAATGTACGGAACAATCGAGACAAAGCAAATGGATGGAACGCTTTTCGTTATTATATACAATGGGCAAATAATCGTCGTTCGGCATGGACGGTTGATCAAAGACCGTTCGCGCGTAACCGATTTTCGCCGGTAACCGGTATCAACCGATTTGCGAACGCACCGCCGGGGAACATTCCGTCGGGGGGAAAGAAGTCGATTAACGTTAACTGACACATTCGCGGGCGAATTGACGAAGATTGTAACAAATTGACCGGCGGCGCGTGTCTAGATCCTGCTCGCGGCTTACACGGGAGCGGGAGTGGGTAAGCCCCTTAATAGATCAAGATCCGACCTAAAGCTGACACACCGTGTCAGCGTTGTGCCGGCAAAGTGCTGGTTTGTGTTACCGGAAGCGACATAATAGCCAATGTGGAAGCTCATCATATATCGGGCCATTGTCTAACGGCGCGCGCGGTTTGCTAGCGCGAGAACGATCTCTCGCGCGGCTCTTTTTTTTTTTTCCGCGTGCGCGCATTCCGCGCTCGTTGAAGAAGATCCGGGGAGCCATTACGGGGTGCGCGCGTGCGCTCGCGAGAAGCTCCATCAAGTTAAGTAAGTTGAAAGACATTGTTGTTCGCATAAGACAGAGAGTATCTAACGAGTATTAGATATTCAGCGCAGATGATCGCGATCCGAAATGTCGCGCGCGCGCGGAAACGAAACGAATGAACCTAACCGTATATGACGACGCACAAGTCGCTTATTTCGCTCTCTTTCGCCTTCGCTTTGCCCGGTGGCAAACAGCACACAGACGGACGTTTTTATTGGCGCTTTTATCGTCCCTTTGACTCCTCTCCACAGTAGCCAGGTAAAATTCGACATCCCTTCGCGTAGGAGCCGCTCGTTGTACGACGTTGTAACACGCTGCACGCCCAAACGGGTGTGGGGCGGGGAGGGGGCGGGGGGGGGGGAGCTGCCTAACATGACCACAATTACACGGTCCACGGTAGCGGCGGGCGCGACAATTGGCCGGATGTTTCCCATTGTTGCGGCCGGTGTGACCCACGGCATTATTCGCAGTTTAGGGATCGACTGAAAAGCGTCGATTCCGATGGGAAATGGCCTTTAAACGCGGAAAATTCCAGCTTTGTCGCTCGGACATCGCGACTCGTACGAAAGTATATAATCGCGTCATACATGAATCTCGTCGTCGAAAAGGGATGTGGAATTAACGATCGTAAAATTAATCATCCGCGAACGAGCGAGCAAGTTCCTTGGGGGTAGATCCTAACCCCCCCCCCCCAAGTCGTCGATGACTTTCGACGAGATTCAAATCGTGTCGTGAAAGGGGGTGCCTCCTTCGCGAGTCCAACGCGGCCGATTTTAAAAGGAATACACTTTCGAGAGAAACAGAGTTCAGAGTCTCGCGGCATACCGCGACCTTAATTCTCTTCCGGGACGCAAAGCCGACCGATAGAGAAAGAAGATGACGGCGCGAATCACCTGCTCGGCCGAGCGGCAAATCAGCGGTGGACGGGATTCGCATTTTCATTTGGGAAAGTGCACTCGTGTCGGGACGGAATCCCCCCATCTCTCTCCTTCCTCCCGTCGCTCCGGCCTCGCGTTTCCGGTCGTATCGGCCCTCATTGCTATCACCCCCCGATGATGCTCTCTCTCTCCCTCTCTCTCTCTCTCTCTCTCTCTCTATATATATATATATATATATATATATATCTCTTCTTTTTCTTATTCTTCCTTCTCAGCTCGATTCGAATGCACGTAAAATTAAGTTCACGAAACGCTGCGGATTTCCGCGTTCTTACGATCGCGAGGGTCGACGTCACCGTCGCGATGGTCGCGTTCGCTCGAACGTTCTGTCCTCTCCCTGAGATGTTGCGTCGCAAAGAATATCGCGTGCGACCGCGAGCGATAGAGGAAAAGAGATGGAGCGGCTTTGTAATTTGTAAGAACATCCCGGAGCAAGCTCGGCCGTGAAAAAAAAATTTCCTTTGATTACCATAGCGCTTCCTTCTCAAAGGAATAGTCAAAAACCAAGGTGAATCGATCACGAGTATGTTCCTCGGCGCGGACGTGTGTGTGTGTGTACTTAGGACGTGCTTTTCGCTCTCGCGTGTCTCGCGAGCGAGAATCACGGCGATGATATATCAAAATTCTCAGCCAGCTGGTGCGTGCATTGCCCAAGGTGGCTTGCGTGTTGCCGACAATGTCGGCCAGGCGGTTGTTTAAATCCATTTAACGTATATATATATATATATATATGGGGGAGGGAGATAGGAGGGAGAGTCGGCTCTTGTACAGGGACCGACGACACCCGTTTCTGGGCCCCGCGAGGAGAAAGAGACGACCCCTGTTCCGACAAGGCGTGTCCCGTGTTTCCGTCGCTTCGCTACTGATCTCGTTTCGCCTCTCTCTCTCTCTCTCCTCTCCCGATCCCCCTTTTTTACTTTTTGAAAGAGAGATCGATGGCCGCCGCCCATTCAGGAAATTTGTCTCTCGGTGGTGTAATGGACACAATGCAACGCCAAGGGGCACAACCGTGTGTCAATCGTCGAACGGCGAGTGCGAATCGGGGAATCGTGAAAAACTCGTCCCGAACAATACTTTGAAATATACTTTGCCTCTCGTGTCGCAACCGAGTGTCACTTACAGACGTGATTAATCGATTAATAGCGTGGTCGTCAGCGCTCATGGATGAAGAGTCTTTCTCGCGATGAAGGAGAAGAGATGCAAAGAGAGAGAAAGAAGGAATAGAACACTCGAGCTCGCGACTCGAGTCCAAATCCTCGAACATGTTCGATATTGCGCGTTGTATAAAGTTATAAATGACATTTCGGATACAAGTTGCAAATTCTCTGGACGTCTGAAACGTCTATCATGAAATCAGAGAGAGAGAGAGAGAGAGAGAGAGAGATACAGTTTTCACAAGAGAGATTCGACTCGCGAAAGGATATCGCAGCAGGGAGTCCGAGACTTATTCGGAGGTGGAAATAGATTTGCAGAGGATAAGGGGGCGAGAGAATTGAATGTCTCAGTGTAACTCGTCGTCGGATTCTTGTTAACGAATCGACCGCGAGAATTGATGATGCTCTCTCTCACACAACAAACTTGCACGCGTCCGCGTTCACATCGATAACGGGGAACGTGGGCATATCCCCGGGGGTGTGTTCGACAGAGAGCACCCTCTTCGCCATCACCCGGCACCCTTTTAGCATCGGCCTCACGAGCGAGCACACCCCCGAAACGTCAGAGGCTAATTGATATAAACGCACGACGTAATATACTTGTCATATAGGCGAAAGCCGAGGCTACACATTCGAGTGAATGAGTGTGAACGTCAGAGCGAGCGAGAGAGAGAGAGAGAGAGAGAGAGAGAGAGAGAGAGAGAGAGAGAGAGAGAGAGAGCAGGGCGTGTGTACATATACAGATGAAGGCTTGTAAGCCTTAAGCCCGGATTACGTTAGTCGATATTAGACTCGGTGGTCTCCGATGTCGTCTGACGATCGTCATCATTAACATATGAAAGGTCAACAGCACCAATGACCAGACTGCAAAAGTAAACGCACTCAGGGATTGCACGAGGATTGATTTCTTATTGGCTACCAGAGGAGGTTTGGTCGTGGTGTATTTGTATGCATGTATATATACGACGACGAGTGTGTGTCAAGATCAACATCAAGAGCGAAGAGACGAAACAAATTTTTTCCCCAACATTCTGATAGCCCTGCAGCGATTAAATTGTCGTTGTTGAATCGTCGTTGTTGTTTTGTCTTACGCTACTTTCGTTTACCCATTTGAGCAGAAACGTGTGTGCTTTGATTTAAATCTATTTACAACAAATAACGCTCGGGCAAGAGAGCTACAGCTGCTGCGTCGATAATTTTCGATTACGGCGAACGCCAATTGAGAATGACGTCTGCGCAAACGCAGAGACGGCTGTTTTTACCGTGCCGTGCGTTGCATCGTCTTGTATGTGTTTTTCATTTAGCGACGACCGGTGCGCGAGACCGTTTGTGATAATGTGGAAGAATGAGGAAACGAAACGCCTGCGGAAAGTCACAGGAGGGCGAGGGAGAGGAGGGACACGGTAGCATTAAACCGGATATATCAGCGACACTTGGGCCTTATTTACAAGAACATTCAATAAAGCGGGATAAAAGGACGATGCAAAGGATCGTTACATTCGCTATAACGAGGTGGAGATCTTTACGCGCCCCGTCCGTTTTACGCGTTAGCCTTAACGCGCCGTTAAGTCGGTTATGAGTAACGTATTGTAATGAATCTGCGAACAAATGAGACATTATTATCAGCGGTTTAATTTAATCATACGTCCGGCTGAAACTTGCTGAATTTACGAGACGGCGAGGTGATGCAAAGAGGCCGGGATGAAAAATTTCTCCCCAATTCTTTGAACACGCGCGCATCAGCGCGAACGGAAGAATAAAATAAAGATAAAAATCTTAATAACCGTGGAAAATAGACAATCTCTTGATATTTCAGACTCTTTACGGATTTACCGTACTTACCGTACGTTTGCCTAATAATTGAAAATCTCCCATCGGTGGGGCAACGAGCGCGCGCGTGCGCGCGCGTTCGGCGATATTAAAATGTAAATAAGCCCGAGCGAATAGAGGCGTAAACGCGCGTGGTTCAAGTCAGCCGTCAATTACATCGCGGCAAACCGAATAATGTCGTCAAATAATTGCAGACGGCGACGGTCGACGGGATAATCCCCGAGCGACACGTATATCAGGCGAGTGCGGGGATAACGTTGAGCGGATATTGTCTCAGCGAGTTTTCGAGCGTTGGCAGGGGGTTGTTCTTGTTCACCCTCCGCCACCATAAACGTATTCATGGCTCCGACGGGAGTTTCCCGGGGGTCCCCCGGCTAACGTCATCGTGAAATCGCTGTCGATATGAAGCCTCGTCGCCTAATAAAGATTGATGAGATTTAATCAAGCGCGCGTGATAAAAACGGCCTGCGTGGCCGCTTTGGGAGGACGAACGCTTAGGCCCCTCCCCCCCTCCCGCGAGGAAAGCTTTAAAATTGACCGCTGTCATACAGACGCACAAACCATGCATTCCTAACTTGCTCCCCCTTGGGGGGGGGGGGGTTATATAATATTAACACCTTGTGTAAAAAGTCGTCTCTAGGTCTCGAGCAAAGTGTCAAAGAAATAAAAACAATACTCGATGCGGAGGAAAGGGAGGGAGAATTTTGATTTGATCTTTGCGAGACGTAACGAAAATGTAAAACTCTGGAGACGGGGCCAACAGAGTGTCGGCGACGAGAGATATCGATAGAGGGCTCTCTAGTCTAATTCGAGATGCATATATCCGCTTTTGCGTTCGCGTAGATATGAAGTAGATAACCTCGAAGCACGGAAAGGTGCGAGTAAGGTCGCGTCCTTTTGTCGCGCGGCATCTGCCCATTGACAATGGTAATGGGCGTGAAATTTCGAAAATCTCCGTCGCTGCCAAAGTCACGACAACGTTCTGCGCGCTACTGGAGTAACGGCGGCGACAGAGCGGTGGCAGAGCGGCAGCAGGGAGCTGACAAATTCTATTTTATGGGGGGCCTCATGGATGCACCAGGTGGGCTTGGCAAAAGACTAACGGATGGTGAGACGCGCGAGATAGAAATAATGCGACCAGTAGCTTATTTCGCCAGCTAATCTTTTTCTCGACGCCGACAAATCAATTCGCGATAACGCGTGGGTTTTTGCAGAAGTTGCCAAATGCGGATCGCTTTTCTAACCTGCACTTGAGGAGCGGATATATATTTTCTCAATCCCTTGCGCCTGATAATTTGATCTCTCGAGTCGAAAGGCAGCGCGCGGAGGAGCGGACAGGGGAAGAAGAGGAAAGACAGTCTCGGACAGATAAGGTCGTTGCGCGTAACCGAGAGAGAGAGAGAGAGAGAGAGAGAGAGAGAGAGAGAGAGAGAGAGAGAGATCCTCTTCGCTCCTCTCTCGTCAATCGAATGGATGCGTTGAGGCAGGGAGGAAGGGAGGGAGGGGGCGCGTTGTCGCGTGAAATCGCGTCTGTCGAAAATATTTGTATCTTCCGCGTATTGTCGGGCCGCGCGCGCGGCATTGTCGTTGGCCCATGTGGTCACGTGGAATAGTCGAATGGGGCGCAGAATGGTGCCGCGCGGGATCTCCTTCGTGAATGCGACGGTTCTGAACGGTAGCCCACCCAAATCGCCTAAATATCTTTCAATAGGCAATTTGATGGATACGCCGCGCCGCGCCGCGCCGCGTCGGGTCCCCATGCCGCGACGTATCAAGCCGAAGCCGAAGACGATTAATTAATCGTCGCAACGGCGTGTCGAGGGCCGAGAGGAAAATACACCTCCTACACTTGCTACAAGCAGGGCGTATCTCGAGCGCGCGGCGCTGGCAGCTGGAAGATCGCGCGCGCGCGCGCACGGAGCGGAGGGTGTCGCGAATACGCGAAGAGACGAGAGGGACGAGGGACGCGAGGCGGGGGTCGGGTGCTGCGCAAGAGAAATTCAGGAGCGCTGAGCAAGCTGAGTCGCGCGGCTGGGCGCGCATGATCCTCGCGAGGCTCCTAAGGTGAGGAGAGCAGCTAATAAGGCGTATCAGTTACCAAGGAGACGAGGTCTCCTTAACGGCGAAGAAGAATGGCGGGCGAGGCGTAAGAAGTGGCGTGTCGGAGGGCCCCCGGACTGGAAAACTCATAAGTTTCAATTTAGCCCGGGGATCAGCGTCCTCCGACGCGCTGGGGCTTTACGACGCGCGAATGCTGCGCCTCATATTGATTTTCGCGCGCATCTCGACACGATATCTTCGCGCAAATGACCTGGCCAGCGAGAATCGTGATTCCCGCCGATGTCGATGTCGATGTCGCCAAAATCGCGACAAAGCCGCGTGGACAGATCATTCGTCTCGCGCAAAACTCGTCCTTCGTTTCCTACGTGTTTCCTACGAAACGAGATAAGCGGGAGAGACGTGAGCCGAATGTATTCTCTCCGTCTTCTTCCGTCAGGTTTCCAAGCACCGAAAACCTGTCGAAATGCGAGAGCAGATTGCGCTACTGGAGTGTGTGTGTGTGTGTGTTCGTTCACGTCGCATCCGGCGTACGGCTTACTTACACTGTGTCGTGCGCGGCTGTGGGGCGCGGGCTTATATTTAGGAACCGACGCGTATCGCGCTGCTATTACGCACGAATACACGACGTTTGTTTTATCACCACGGAGGAGCGAATCTGCGATCGCAGCGAGCGCCGAGCTTATTCGTCACGATTACAATTTTAACCGCGAATTCTCATTCACCGCCCCGACGCGCGCGCGCGCCAGATCTCGCTGGCGAATTTTCTTCTTTCTTTTTAGTTTAGGAAATGCCAAGCTCACTCTCGTCGTCGTCGTTATCCCGCGTCGATTAGATGGTACAAATTATGCCAATTCGAAAGTCTCTCTCTCTCTCTCTCTCTCTCTCTTTACCCCGCTGCGCTGCGATTCTCGTTCGTCTCCTCATTTCCGCTGGTCACGCGAGCGACGTACACCTAGATCAAAGAAAAACGACCCCTCGTCGAAATTTTACACGCCCGGTAATTGCCTCGAGTACCGAGACGAGACTCGAAATGTTGCACAATTTTTAAGTTCGCGTTCCCGCGCGACCCCTCCCGAGAAATTTGCGTCGAAAACCGCGTGGCCGCGAAGCGCGGGAAAGCGCTAATGCGCAAGAAGAAGTGGAATTCTAAGTTTAACTCTCGACTCGAGGCGAGCGATTTCGGAATTACCGCTTTGCGCGCGCGGTGAAGTAATCGAGAGCTTACGTCTCTCGTAATAATACTTTCGTTCGCTCGAAAGTAACATTTGCCCGAGATGTGGACTGTGATGAAAGTGTGTGTGTGTGTGTGTGTGCTTTTAAACGCGGAAAAGCAATTTTAGAATGCAAACCGGAAAGGGGGGGGGGGAGCGGCGGCACGTGGGACTTGATCGCAGGAGCCGCGCGCGTCCAAGTCCTGTCTCTCTTGAAAATGCTATCCGATGGCGCGCACTCGGCGCGCTCGGCATTAAAGTCGATCGAGACTATCGTCGTATGAATTGCGAGCGCCTCGCAAAAAAATAACGTCTTCGCGACGGCCACCTGTGCGCCTCGGATCGGACAATCGCAAGCGGCGGGTCTTGACCTCTGGGTCCGATATACCGTATACCGATATACGACTCGGAGGCGCATAGTCGGCCCGTGTGTCACCGCGCTCGAGAGCGCACATCCTGGGTGCCGATCGTCGTGGTCTGGCCGTGGCCGGATTGAAAATAAATGTGCTTCTCCGTGCCCGTCGTTGTGTGCCGCCGCCGCCGCCGCCGCCGCCGCCGCCGCCGGGCCGATCGCGCTGCGCGAACGCGGCAACAAAAATAGCGTCGCATTTAGCGCACCCGGTATATGTGTGCTAGGAGGACGCGCGCGCGCACATTCGGATCCGCGAATGACCGAGGAGTGCCAGAAACGAAAAGATCACCTTTCTACCGTCCTTGTTAGTACATTTGCATTTGTATTGAGCGAACCCCGTTAAACTCTTCGCGGACGCGACGCACTTTGCCGTTGCGAGCAATCGCACGCTCGCGCGCACTTCCGCGGAATGTAGCGGTCGAGCAGGGCAGAAACGGTAATAACACGATTGCGAATACATGGCAAGCGTGCGTATATTTTTACGAGTATCTGACGATTCGACAGCATCGTACTCGACAGCACTGTCTTTGCGAATTTTTGCACACGTCTGCGCCCCCGACCCAAGTGCTATTCTTTTCTTGCCGCATGACGTATGCTTGAAAGGCCAATTGACGTCATGGTCATCGTTGTAAACAGAGATATTTACGCAGAGTCGAGTGGAAATACCATCATTCACTCTGCCACAGTTTGACAGCTTGATAAATCTTTGACGTTCTGATAGTGACACGGATTTCGGATGATGGTTGATCATTCATTATCAGGAACGACACGGACGTGTCTTACTTAAATCATTCACGTAATTTTGCAATAAGCTTTGGCGCGCGAGTGAAAACGAACAGATATGGAAGTTGAATGTCGTAAATATTGCGTTCTATCGCGCGATCATACTCTAGATACATGTGCGCAAGTTTGACGGCGGTAGTCTCCGGCGTTGAATCGGAATCGGAGACTCTTCTCTCGTTACTAAAATACATGACTGAAAGAAACCCTTGGAGAATCCCCTTTTTATTTCTATCTTAAACTACTCTTGTGTCTTTCAAGGAAAAAGATAAACTTTTATGTCAATAAAATTTAGAATGTTACCAAATCACTTCGAGTGCTTCAAGGCTCAAAGGAGCAAAAATATACCAAGGGCGGTCATTCACAAGGAAATATAAATCGCGGCGCGCACAAGAGCGATTGAGCAGTCGGACGACTCGTTTTTAGAATCGTATTCGAGCGTGTCGTCATAAATCACGCGGTGACATGTATATATATATATATATATATTAAAAAATGAATAAACAAAAGCAACAAAAAGAAACGGATACACAGGATCGAATATATTTAGAATGAGTCGCTCACACACAAATCGGTGCAACGCATGTTGTTGCTGCATGGCGCGAAAATTGACCGCCGATGCGCGTAATTCGCTTTCGTAAATCGTCCGGAAAAGTGAGAAACTTTGGCAAAAGCGCGAATATCGACACCTCGTTGTCGACGCAAAAATAAACCGTTAGTTTACCGTGACATTATTAGGGAGCCAGCGGAATGATTTACAATCGTTGTCGGGCTGCTATTCCGGAAATTGAGCGACGCTCCGTTTTTGTACAAACTCGGCCGACAAACTTGCCGAGCTTGTCCTCACGATAACGAGACGTTTGCGCTTTAATTAACGGTACCGCGAGCCGCGGACTTAACGTTTGGCCGAACAAAAATAATGCTGCATGTCTCGCATGCAACCTATTTGACTCGAATGCAATCGCGAGATTGAAATACAGAGGACTGAGAAAAAAAAAATTAACGAAGCTTTTGTGTTGAATATTTCATTGGTCACGACTTGTCCGCGCAAAGCGCCCGTGAGTGAATTACATTAACATTACATAATGCCACTGCGTTACTGCGCGTCGGGGTTCGCGCCATTGCGACGCGCGCTCTCGATTCTCGGGGTATATGAGAAGTTGACTGACAACGTCGTCGAAGGATACGTCGTATATGCGTATCGACGTCGTAAATTCCGCTTACAAACCTCGAACGTACAATCTCGAGACGTGAAAACGGAAAGCGGAGAGAGGGAGGGGGAGAGGGAGAGGGAGAGAGGGAGAGAGAGAGAGAGAGAGAGAGAGAGTAGCACGTCCGCGAAGGGTGGCTGGTGGAAGCTGCGACAACGCGCGCACGTTCCGCGCTCTCGTCGTCTTTTCCTCATCTTCCAACCCACGATCGACGCATCTCCACCAATCGCGTCTCACTGGCGGGGGTTGTGCCATAAATGTCGCGCGGCTTATTGCCGGATACCGTCGCTAGATCGGCGCTACCGTGTACCAAGCCGCGGTATACTAGTCCACACTTTTGGCGGCAGTCGCCCAGTCTAAGGTCCAAACTCCGAACCGAACGGTCGCCCGAAATACTTAGGTAAAGGCCTGCATCATTCTCTCTGTCTGTTTTTCTCTCTTTCTTTTCGCGCACAAAAATCTCTCTTTTTCTCCTTGTCGAGAGAGAGAGAGAGAGAGAGAGAGAGAGAGAGAGAGGGAGATAGAGAAAGAAAAAAAAAAAAAAAGAGAGAGAGGACAAATAAAAAGCCGCGAGGAAAAGGAGCTTTAGCTGCGACGAGAAGACGAGAACAACGGTTTGGAAAACGGTGGCGGAAAGGACGACGCGAGCGTCATCGTGAGTGCGCCGAATAAGATGGATAAGATCGAGGGTCGCGAGTCCTGATCGCGCGCGAGAAGCGATAACTTCAGGGTCGCACGACCGAACGCGCGCCCTCGTCCTCGATCGTCCACTCTGTGAAAGAAGGAACGCCTAATCGGACGTGGCCCTCTTCCGTTCTTCCGCCGAGCTGCGTCTCTCCAGACACGTATTTAGTAGGAACTCGCTCTTCCACCGACTAACCTAACCCACCGCCCGTTGATTACGCTTTTCACCCCGTCGTCGCACACATTATCCCTTCACCTCCTTTTCTTGCACATGCTTGCTACTCACACACACACACATACATACACACACACAGGTGTCTGTGTGCGTGTCTGCAGACTAATCAATGTCACTAATGCAATGTACAACATTTCACGGCGAACGATACGTAGCTTCGTCTTAATATTTGTTGAATTTGTTTTATGTGTATGTAATAGCGAAATACGCTTTGTTTTCATTTTCACGGCGATTGCATCCCTGTCCTTGACAGGCCTGAGTCAGGACGGTGCGAAAAAGTGCGTTTGAAATATCTCCGAGTATCTCGAAGTACTTGATGCTAACGCAGCTTCGATATCGTCATTTTTTGAAGGAAACTTCTTACGACCCGAATGATTCCATTTCAATTTCAAGAGGAAAATAGAGATTCTTCCGTTTTTTTTTTTCTTTTCTTTTTTTCGCGAAGAAAACTGCGTGATGCAAGCACAGTGCCGATCGAAAACAATCCGCGAGGATCTGCGAAAATGCTCTTAGACGCTCTTGTCACGAAATTGCTCGGATTCGGAAGATTAAGATCTCTCGGTCTCTGTCACTCTCTCTCTCTCTCTCTCTCTCTTTTTCTCTCACGTACATGGTGTACATAAGAAGAATGTAGACGAGACGAGTGTCCTTGTTAACGTCGGAAATTTATCGTTTTCGTTCTTCTGCCGCCACCGTCGTCGTCGTCGTCGTCGTCGTCGTCGTCGTCGTCGGCGTAAGTTCGTGTCCGCCCCCGACGAATTCTAATTTTGTGGAAGCGACTTGGCAATGGCCAACGCCATCGTCTCGGTTTCCTTTTTATCGCGATACCAATTTCAGGCTCGCACGCTACGCTGACGGCATCGTCGGCGGCATTCCCGATGCCGATCGCCAGTCGTAAATTGTTTATAATAATTGGCAAGGATTTGTTTAAAGCTTACGTAAGTTACGCGCGCGCGCGCGCGCGCGTGCGATCCGCGTATTTATACCGTCCGCCGAAAATAGCCGATCCTAGCGCTATTCGCCGACGCCAAGACCGACGCGTCTGTTGTAGTTACGCGCGCGTTCTCTTTCTACTGTTAAAACACAAAACAATTTGCCTACCGAAGATGAAGAAACGCCGCGGCGTTGGATTTCCCTTCCTCTCTTCGCCGCGACTTTCTCTCCACGAGACGCATTGACGACCTTGATTGTTCCTCGGTAGATGAACTTTAGCCTTGAAACGATCGCACAGCTTGTAACGATCGACCTCGAATTTTGTACATGTAAAAATTCAACCGTTCAAATCTCTGGTTATTATTCTTGTCCAAGTTTCGACGGGCAAAAGTCAGCTAGAGAGATCGAGGTGTTATCTTGCGGAAGGGTAAAAAACCGACTGACCTGTGCCCGGCAACTACTAGCTGTTGGAATTTTGAAACACAGCGGAATTACACATAGTACGGGAGAAACTGTCGTGCAGAGATCGATCGAATCGCGCAAAGATGAAGCGGCGGACGAGTCGCTTCGTAAAGCGTCAGGGGCGAGGTAAGAAAGTGCGGGCGCGGGCTGTCGCCGCGCCCGCACGCGTCTGTATCTACTTAAACGGTCAGACTTGAGCCGTCTGACACGAACGGCTGATTACTACTCTCCGGCGAGGAGGAAACGAGCGCGCTTCTCGCGTTTCATCGCGTAACCTTCCGCCTCTAGTGCGCCTCCTCGGCCCGTGCCGATAAAGTTTCGGCATTAATATCGCAATGTGTGAAAGTTTTCTTGAAAGCGTTCTCCCCGCCGCCGCCCCCCCACCCCATGGGATGGGACGGTCACGCGGATGTCGTGCGAGCGGACGGGCTTTTAACGAGTCACGCAAGGCCGGAATCCGAAGAAGCGTGCTGCACTTAGGAAATTTGTTCGCCCGCCTGGCAAGTCTTCAACATCCCGGCCCGGATTTCTAACACTACCGCGTTTGTACACGCCACCGGTGCGTTAAGCGATGCACTCTCGCCTCGGAAATTCGTTCGTTATGACGCATTCCGTACCGTACCGTTTTCCGCGACGCGTCGCCTGAATCAGCTCATTTTTTCACATGTTCGCTTTCGTCTTCAGCTGATTTCTCTCTCTCTCTCTCTCTCTCTCTCTCTCTCTCTCTCTCTCTCTCTCTCTCTCTCTCTCTCTCTCTCTCTCTCTCTCTCTCCCACCCTCTCTCTCCCCCTCTCCCTCTCCGAGTTATCTTCACGATTTCGACACGATTGCATCTCAATGCACCTCGTATTTCCTATTATCTCATTAAACGCTTCTCGACCTGTTCTTGTTCTCGTAAGGTACTTTGCGTCGAAAGTGACAAGGACCGGGAGCTTCACTCTCGAGCTGATTCCGAATGAAGTAGCACTCTGACGGAATATAGCGTGTATCGTTATTTAATCACAGCTGTGTTATGTGAAAGTTGGCTCTCTCACGAGGTCGCGTGGTGCGAATAGTCGCGCAATTTTCCGCCAAGAATGCTAGTTGCGCGACAAGTGGGAAGAGAGTCGCAGCAACAGTCGTAAACCGTAATCCCGTTTGCCACGCATCGGGAGTGCCGCTCCCCGAAACCCTGCTGCTGCTGCTGCTGCTGCTGCTGCTGCTGCTGCACGTGTTAGCGAGAGAGTGCCAAAACCTCCCGATTATTCTATCTCAATGCCGTATCCTCGTAGCATGTATACATGCAAATCGCCCCCCTCCCCGTGACAAACGTGACAACAAGAAGAAGAAGTGTATTCACGTGTAGTCGCGTTTTTAATTTTGCATTTTGCATCAGCGAGTCTACAAATTGGTATCTCATTCCTGAAATAGCACATGTTTAAATTTTTCTCTAAAGATTGATAAATTAGTATCCACACGATGCAACATTAGTACACGTCTTATTTAAAAAATATTTGCACGTTTGCGCGACTATAACAACTCGAGAGACGACTTCAATTAAAATGCCTCAACGATAATTTCGAGCGGACTTTCGAGTTATAGCGAGATATATACCAGACGACTCTACACACAGGCAACACAGGAAGGCGTCGTGTTTCAGTTTTTGGACCTACGTCCCAGATAATTTGCTTGACCGCGCCATATATATTTTTAGCAGCCATCTAGATTACTCGCGCGCGCGCGCGCGTTCGGATGGGGATGTATTCTATCTCCTCTGACTTTGCGTGCCTCCAACGCGCCGCCATCTCTCGCCTTCATTTTTTTTTCTTTTTTTTTTTCGGCACTTTCGCTTCGACCTGATTTTCGCGATTACGCATGCGACAAAAATGCGACGGATACTTTCGGACGACTTTCGTCGGGCACCATTTCCCATGGAGATATTTTAGATGCTGCTAGGTTTGACATTTGACAAATTTGTTTCAAAATAGTGCAAGATAATCACAAGAAATATTAGATATTCTTCCCACGTCGTCATTACGTCTTTATTATACACTCTAAAAGGAAAAAAATATGTTTTGTTGCAATTGTTGAACAAAATGTGTAATGGAGCGCAAAGTTTTGTATTATATTTCGCATTACAGTTAGTGCAAATTCGCTGTAAATCAATGTCAATTTGTGAAATTCACCCGTGATTTTCACAAATTGACGTCACAAATTGACGTCACGTTACGTCTCACGGAGATGTGCGCAAATTGGTCAGCGTGTCAAGCGCTTAACCCATTTCCACGCAAATACGATTTTAAGGTCAAGATATTCTCAGACGAGATGTTGCTCATACTGCGCGATACCGCGAAAGCAACGTGATCTGATAGAAGCGGCTGCGAAATCGTAGAAACGTAGAATTGAGATTGAAATACGCGGATAATCTGGCGGATAAACAACGATCCAACAATCGAGACATTTTTCTCAACAAAGTGCTAAGATTGAAACTTCAATCTCTCGTGTCTCGAGATCGTCTCGAGATTTTCCATGCATAATCTATGCATCTTCCACCTTCTGTTTGACCTTTCTTTTCTAAATATTTCTAATCCCTTTGATTCATCGCCATAAAAAACCCCTAAATATTTTATTTACAAAGAAAAAAGAAGAAGAAGAAGAGAAATGCGGCAATACTGAATCTGAATCTGAGTAATTTCCCGGGCGCATATTCTCGCGCGTCGTTGAATCATCGCGAGTCGAATGGATCGAGATCAACAATTAGACACTTGACAGAGCGTAGCCGCGACCGAGATCGCAAGTTCAAGCTGTATCGTCAGTCGGGGGGGGGGAGGGGGGGGAAGGGGGTCAATCCGGCGTTGAAGTCGCCATGACTGTGCATACGAGGGCATACGCGGAGGTCACGATCGCGTCGCGGCATTTTACCATGGGGGGTCCGCGCGATGGGGGTTCGCGAAAATCGGTCAAAGTCAAACAGAGACTCGTGTCGAGCGGGACTATGTCGTCGCCTATGTCGCGCAGCTTCCACGTCCACCTGTTACTGTGACTAAAAACAGACCGGGACCCGGGCAGCCTAAATATAGCGACCGCGAATCCGGGACTCTTGCGTCACGACGCGTCGCGCTCTCGCGTCGCGTCGCGTGGGCGTCGCGACGCCTTCCTTTTTGCCTGGCCGAGAATGCAAACTGGAGAACGTAATTGCGCGAGGATCAGCCGGGCTCTCCTTCTCTCTGCCGAGAAATTTGTGACACTGTTCGAGGAACGCGTCTCGAACTCTCGTCTCGTTCACGGAGATCCGAGTCTCCTTCCCTTGCAATACGTATTACGGCTAGTATTTCGGGAGTGAAAATATTATATATATATATATATATATCTCTGTTGTGTCTGTGTGCAACTGATCCGGCATTAATTGCAACACGAGACAGCGAGATTGGACCGACGATTTCGTTCGACTCAAATTCGGGCGTGAAATAACGACGTCAAGTTAAAAAAAAAGAAAAAAAAAAAGAGAGAAAAATCACTTTAATTTTAGCGACAGCTGTAACTTGAAACATTTCAATTTCACGACTCGATGTGCTCTCATCGCTGAACCGAACGATAATATCGGGCTCTGTTTGATTACACTTAATGCAAATCAAGTTCAATTTTTTCGCGGTTTTTCCTTTTTTTTCTTTTCTTTCTTTTGTTTTTTTTCTTTCAAGTAGCACAAAGTAAGTCATCTCGTTCATCAGTCGACCTTCATCAGTCACTCCCGCAGAGAATGAAACGGGAATATCTGAGAAAACGTTCTAGCGATCCAGGGCGACTATGAAGTATGCGTGACGCTAAAATTAGCGGCGTTCGTTGCGTCAACAAAAAGAAAAACGACGTTCGCCTGTTCGTGTCACAGGCTACGATTGGCCGGCGCAAGGGATGCCACGACCAATTTTGCTTTCGCACGCGATCGAAAACAGGACGCCGCTGTACGACGAACGTTTTCGAATCGAAAATCCAAGCACGGTACACACCAAGCAGATTCAGATTTGTTTTGAAAATAACGCGTCACCAGAATCGTAAAAGTTTCGACTTCAATTTTGTAGCCGAATTAAAAATTTTTTTTGCACGTAATAATTTAATTCGCGAGCTCGTTGCTCGTTTTTGCCGCGCTTTTTTGATTGACTGATTACCAGAGAAGAGAGCAGTTGTATCTTTTGCGGATACGCTAATACTACAAACGACTCCGTCCCCCGAGAAAACGAGTAAACGAGAACGAGCTCTCGGCTGACGTATTAAAACAAGCGGAAGCGGTTAGGATCGATTAAACTGAACGTGATCTACAGAGCCAGGATTGTTTTATGACGACACCTTGCGATAATGGATCGCGGAAATGGTTAGGCACGGTTTACCGAAGCAAGGTTAAAAAAGCACTGCCGCGCCTACGTAGCCTACGTTAAATTTAAGACGGCTTGTGCAATCACCTCAGGCCACGGGAATTTCTTACAGCGCCCGTCGCGCGAGCAACAAGATGCTCCTTCCTCTCTCGGTCTCGAGGCTTTCGCTTTGCGCACTCGCGGAAAATCCGCGAGTCGGTACATTTTATCGTATTCGACGGAGGGAAATGACCGATGACTTCCTTCCCGCGTGATTCCTGCTTGTTCGCTGATATTCCTGACGGTAACCGAGCCCTTGTTCTTTCTCGCGATTAAACACACAAATTACCAGCTCGCGCAGGACGCGCGCGCCGCGTACATGAACGTGCCAAGAAGAATCGTGAAAAGTTACATATCGCTCGGTAATTTTATTAAAGTAACGTGAAATTTGTTGAGTAAAGTAAAATTTTGTCATCGACGTCGAATCACGACGGCAAAAGGATCGATGATCAAAGCAAACGTCTTTCAAATGTCTTGTAGACCGTTTCAGCGGTCCCACGTGTTCCCACGTGTACACAGCGTTAGCTGCCTTTGCGCTTTCGCAAAGGAGGAAGAGGGGATATTATTCTCTGGGATATTAAACGGAAGCGAACCAAAGTCACACGCACACGCTCGTCGTCCTCGTCGAAACAATCAAATCACGGTCTCCTTCTCAATTCGCAAATTCGAACGAACGCGCGCTATCCGCGCGATCTAACACGGATTTATTCTTCTTTTTCCTTTCTTCTCTGTCACACAGCGAACGAGCGTGGTTAGCAGTTCAGTAGAAAGCGTTTCAGTGGCAAAATGGACGCGCGATTCAAAAGCAACCTCGACATGATCGGACGCAACGAGCCAATCACAAGAAAGGCGAAATTTTGGCAGAGTTACGTGCGGGCCCTGAAAGGTGAGAGATATTTGCATTTGTCTTTTCTCTCTCTCTCTTTCCTTTCATATTTATTATTTTGCCTTGAATTCGTCGTCGGGAGAAACGGCTCGCGAGGCGGTGCCGATCCGGAATTCGGAATTCGGAATTCGGAATTCGGAAATTTGACTTCCGACATTTACCGCAAGCATTTTCCTCGCAGCCTTCTCGAGTGACGTGTGACACGTCGAACGACATGTTTTCTTTTAACGAAATTTTAACGAAAACACAGGCACAGACGACATCAGAGCTCCCGAGCATACTCACAGGCCCCGCAGCATTTTCCGCTCGGACTTTCCTGAGCTGCATTCCCCCTCGTGGCCGTTTGGAAAGTCAATCTTCGAAAACCCGATTCACGCAGCTGACCGTATTAACGTTCCCGGATACAGGTACGTGTGTACGCGTGCTATTTTTGTTTTCATTTTCATCGTGCACTTTCGTCGACGCAGTCGACGGAGTAGTCGAGCTAACGTTAAATAAAACGGACGCGCGGTGTGACTCATTGAGAGATTACAAGAGAATCTACTCTCCTCACCTCCCTGCCGTATTATTTTCTTGACATCGAGTATTAGACATTATTTTCGCTTTATATGTCAATTTTCGTTTTATACGTCGTTTTATATTTTATATTTTCGTTTTGTATGTCAATACTCTCGAAACGGATAATTTCGATTCGTTGACGGTGGAGCGTGGTGGACGACTGACGCTTTTTGATCCACGATGTTATTTGAGCGGCAAAAATATAGAGATTTGACCGAAACAGCTTCTTTCAACGAGTATTAAACCTTTCCTTTTTCTCTCTTCCCCAGGTACCTACCCGTGCACCGTGAGATTTACGGCTACTCGCCGAGGCAGCTGTATCCCCATCAGTACAAACCCGTAGAACGCTTCGTCCCCGGTACGTACTAATGAGCAAAAGTCCGAGAAAAAGAGCGAGAAAGAATGTGAAAGCGAGCGAGCGAGCGAGCGAGCGAAAGAGAGAGAGAGAGAGAGAGAGAGAGAGAGAGTGAACGTAAACGACGTCTTGGAAAGAATCGAAAGCGCGAAACGAAACGACATTTTATAATATCTCGATATCGAATGAGAATAAAAGACGGGAGAGCGACATATATCGAGCGAAAAAGGAGGAAGGAAAGAAAGAAAGAAAAAATGACAAGAAAAAGGACAAAAAAGTGGGGGAGGAGCGCGAGGAAGAGACCGCAGAAAATGAAATAGATGAGAACGAAACGAGTAAAGAGAGAAGAACGAGAACAAGAGCAAAGAGCATTAGTACACAAAACGGGTGTAGGAAAAGTCACCGAATCCCCAATCTTGCCACTCCCAACATGCCTCATCGTCAAAACCGCTAACAAATAACTACATCTGCTCTCATCACGGACCTTCCTAGATTAAGTTCTCGACCCGGTGTGTAAGCCGGGGCCTCTTAGAGGAAAGGAAAGAAAGAAAGAAAGAAACAACAGAGAGAAAGAGAAAA